>NC_051155.1:79542651-79591353 GCF_013339745.2 Dermacentor silvarum | reverse complement strand
GTTTACCTTGCTTCTACGCGTTGTATTTGTGGTTTGAAACGACAGGCGAGAAATTTAAGAGGAAATACAAAAGAGAAGGTATAATGACGCAATGTAAAGGGTAGCACGTCCCACAGGGCGCGAAAAGATAACATCGCTGATGCTTTATGGATGGCAAGGCCAACTCAACTTTGTTGTCGGATTCGATGCTGTGTAAAAAAAGTAATTCGTGTACGTGGCTGTGCCATCCAATCGGGCACAGTAAATATTTTTTTGCAACTTCAATCGTGCATTGTTCGTTTCATAGCCCACACAGTAAAAGGGAACCGTTGATACGGACAAATCAACTTTTCATTTTTCTGCCGATATGTGTTGCAAGTAAACATAACGGTGACTGAGAACACTCAAACTGCTTGATGTTCGTGCGAGAAATTATCGGGTGGTCAGAATAATAATCTTACGACTACGGCTTCTCTCATCTCAGCTGCAGCTACAGCTCGCTGTACTGCGCAGTAATATGCTTCACGTCATTAAGGGTAATGTTTTCTGCTTGAAGCCAAAGCATTTCGGGTCGCCTAAATTTGTTTATTTTTCGCCCATAGAGCGCCTTTAGAGCCACGCTATAAGCCACTGACACTCATACTCATTACGTTACAGACAGTGCCTGGAGGCGGACACCTGGAGGGTTCCTCCGTCTTCGGGAAGCTGTCAGGCGGGTTGCAACTTCAGCCAGCCCGTGGAAACGCCGTCGACCAGATTACGGGTAAGATGCCTCTCGTCTCCCGAAGTTTGCTTGGTAAAGACTCCCAGAAACAAACTGGTTCCTTTGAAACATACTAATAAATGGAAGCTATATATATATATATATATATATATATATATATATATATTAATTTTGCGGGTAGCTCTCCATGAAGAGAGGTTTATTGGGACGCAACCGACCGTCTTGAGCGCCCGCCGAGGTTCCGCTATCACTTGGCGAACGTCTTCTTAGTCTGCCCTGTTTTACCCCGTGTCCCACTATTGCTGGCGGCACATACCCATATCAAACAAAACTCACGCTTGTAACGCATCCCCTCACGTAGACGAAGCCCACCGGGCAAATCCACCAGCATCAAGAGTGGTGTAGGGCTTCAAGCGGGCAGCATGATTCACTTCAGTCTTCGAAGAGCGTCGACCATTTGAAAGGACACGCGCCATGCGATACGTCAATTCGCTTATACAGTACAACACAACGGAAAGTCCAACATATTGCTCCGGAAGTTATTCGCACAACCCACGCTTGTTGGTAGGCGTCCACAGCCACACTAATTCACCGGGATCATACGTGACGTGTCGGTGTCAGCGGTCGTAACGTGCCTTCGAGCGAACTTGTGAAGCAAGAGTGCGCAAATAAGCAAGGCGGCGGGCTTCTTCTGCACGACAGTCTCAAATATGCAGGCATCATCCTGGCTCATAAGAGATCGTATCAAGGGTATAACGTGGCGGCCGAGCGTAAAGGAGAAAAAAGGGGCTGTAGCCGGTGGTCTCGTGCTGGGCAGTGTTAAATGCATAAGTAACGAAAGGTAGAACTCTGTCCCAGTTCTTGTGATCTGCCGAGACGTACGTGCATTGACATGTTCTAGAGAGTTCTGTTGGTGCGTTCCGTAAGGCCGTTTGTTTATGGATGGTATCGCGTCGAGTGCCGAAAAACTAGAAGACAGACGAAGCATCTCTTCAACCACATCTGCAGTCAACTGTCACCCACGATCTCTAATAACGGCTTTAGAAGGCCCGTGTCGGAGGATGATAAAGCGTAGCAAGAAAAGGCACATGTCGGCTGCAGCAGCCGATGGTATTGCAGCCGTCTCACAGCAGCGTGCCAGGTGGCCAGTGCACACTACGATCCAACGATTTCCGTTAAATGACCGTGGAAACGGGCCGAGAAGGTCGACGCCGACTTACTCGAATGCAGTCCTTGTGGGTGGCACAGGGTGTAGTCTACCAGGAGGAGTACTTGTGGGACCTTTAAGACGTTGACATTTGTTTCAGCTAGACACGTACTGCCGCGTCGTCTGACGCTTATTAGGCAAGTAAAATCGTTCTTGAAAACGGCAAACCGTTCTAGCTCCTCCCAAATGACCGGAGGTTGGGTCGTCATGCATAGCCCGCAAGAAGGAAGTGCGCAGACTTTTCGGGACCACCAGGAGATATCGTGAGCCTGTGGTAGAATGGTTCTTGTACAGAAGTCTACCACGTGTGCAAAAACGACTATGTTGATTTCTGTTTGGGAGCAAGCAGTTTTAAAGTGTCCTCGTGTTGCTGCTCAGTCTTAAAGGTATTGAGATTAGATAATGCTGGCTCCAAGGATACGATGTAGTGGTCAAAGTTGTCCGCGTCACAGTCCGTCGTGGGAAGCGGTAGCCGCGACAGGCAATCGGCGTAGGCATACCGTCCACCGCTTTTATAGAAAACGGTGAAGTCTTACTACTGTAGACGGGGTGTCCAAGTGTCCAACGTGCCAGCCTACAAGATGGATCACGCGTATTGACGTCCCAGCACAACGAGTGATGGTCTGTGACGATGGTGAAATGGCGTCCGTACAGGTATGACCGACAGCGCTGTACTGCGAAAATCGTCGCGAGACATTCTTGTTCTGTGACGATGTAATTGCGCTCGGGCTTGCTTAGAGAGCGATTCGCGTACGCTACGATGTGTCCTTTGGTGTCGAAACGTTGAATAAGAACAGTGCCGACACCAATGCCGCTAGCATCCGTGTGTAGTTATGTTGGAGCCGCAGGGTCGAAGTGTTTGAGAAATGGATGGTAGATCAAAGGAAACTCCAGTTCACGAAAAGCACACCCACATTCTGGGGTCCAGTCAAATTGAACGCCTTTCTGAAGCAGACACGTCAGTGGATGCGCGATGTGAGCAAATCAGGAAATAAACCGACGGAAGTATGAGAAAAGGCCCAAGAAGTTTCGCAGTTTTACTGAGCGAGGTTGCTGAAAGGCTTCGACCACATCCATTTTTGCTGGATCCGGTCTTATGTCCTCTTTATCCACTAGGTGGCCTAGAACAAGTGTTTGGCGTTCTCCAAAGCGACATTTCTTAGAGTTTAGAACCAAGCGTGCTTTGCCTAGGCACTCTAGTAGAAGGTTGAGGCGAGCGTTGTGTTCACTAAACGTGCGTCCGAAAATCACGACACCATCCAAATAACTCTTGCGCACTTCCCCTACAAACCACGCAGAATGTTGTCCATGAATGGCTCAAAATTTGCAGGCACGTTACACAGCCCGGACGGCATCACATTAAATTCGAAAAATTTGTCAGGTGTAACGAATGCAGTTTTTTGCTTCTCTGATTTTTGCATCGGAATCTGCCAGTATCCGGACCGCAAGTCTGTACTCGAAAAGTTTCAGGCCGAAGAAAGGCAATCTATGGCATCATCATCCGTGGCAAAGGGTATACGTATTTCTTGGTAACGGCGTTGAGGCAGCGGTAATCAACGCAAAATCGCAGTCTGCCATCTTTCTTTTTGACTAGAATGACTGGGGCTTCCCACGTACTACTCGATTCTTGGATATCGTTTTTCTTTAGCATGTCAGGCGCTTGGTCATTGATCACCTTGCGCTCCGAAGGTGACACCCGGTATGGCTTTTGTCGCGGAGGCTGGTGAGATCCCGTGTCTATGCGATGCTGTGCACGAGAAGGGGGAAATGATGGCGGTGCCTCTTGATGGGAAAAGTCGAACAGCGTGAAGTATTTTCGTAGAATATTTGCCAGTTCGTGACGTTGGTTAGTGCTGAGCGATTTGTTTATCATAGCCACCATGAAAGGGTCCGTGGCACATGCATCCGAATGAGGCTCATTCGTGGCATCGGGGCCTTCTGCAAGGATGACGAGCGCCGACACTTCATGTTCACGAAAAACCGCAAACTTAAGACCCTCCGGAATAAATTGTGGTACATTGTAGCAATTTATCGTCCATAAGACAGTACATCCGTCGATAACTGACAGCATACAATTGGGCACTATAACATTCTTCTTAAGGCAACTAAGGTGAACGGCCTCTACGGTAGCTTCAAATGTTCTGTCGGTTGTAGAACAGGTGACTGGGACACATTTGGCAGGCAGCGGTGGTACGACGGTATCTGCGGACACACAAAGGGCACGTTCGTAACGCGGCGGGTGTTCCACAAATACGACCGGAAGGCTCAAATCTACAGTAATTTCTCCCGTTTGGCAATCGACATGGGCAGCCCACAGCTTCAGAAAATCGAGGCCCAGAATTACGTCATGCGGTAAAACTACGAACGGCGCGGTAAACGTTTCACAACCCAAGCTAACTACTGCACTGCACATACCTACAGGGTACAATAGTTCTCCACTTACTCCACGAAACACTTCGGCATGGTCCCATGAAAACAGCACTTTTCGTACGTTACGGCATTTGAACGCGTGACTCATTACGGAAACAGTCGCTCCAGTGTCCACTAAGGCCATTGTTGAGACGCCGTCTACACGTACATAAACCTTATTTTTAAACATGGAAATTGCCGGAGGTATTTGTCATTATCGAAGACTGTCCAGTCGCCTCACCTCCAACGGCCGCGCTGACTAGTTTTCCGGCGAAACCGATAGGTAGCGGCACCGGGGCGATGGTGACCGGCTTACGCGAGGGGCCGAAGGTGGTGTCAAGCTCCGATCGGAGGCCGGTGAACGGCTTCGCAGTGTACCCAGGTTCTCGTTGACTAACCGCGTGGATATGTGTACGCACGGCCAACGCGTTGCTGGCCAGATGTTGATCGGTCGTACCTCGGCAGCTGGCGGCGTTGTGGGGCCACGTTGCAGTACCTGGCGATGTGGCCCTCGAGACCACAGTTGTAGCACAAGGGCAGAGGAAGCTCGACGAAAAGCCGCTCAAAGCCCTCAGCCGGCAGAGGTCTTCGAACAGGGTACAGCACCTGAAAACGCAGAACAGGAGCCGTCCGCCTCTGTGCATCACGGCTGGAGTGAAAGCGTTGCCCATACCGCTGTTCTGAAGGAAACGTCTACGGATGTGGCCACGTCGTTCCAGCCGCATCGACGTCCGTGACACACACAGAAGGTGGCAAAGTGGCGCATGGTGCTGTGCTGTGGGCGATGAGTGATGCACTGGGTACGTAGGCGGCGGTTGAACTGTGTTGCCCACTAGTTCATTGTGTCGCCGCATTTATTCGCGTGCTATTTCCCGGATAGTAGAGGCAAGGTTTGTGGACGGACTCGTATGGACGCTGGCGACAGTTGTCAGATTTGCCAGTCGTCCAATTTTGGGCGCAATACGACGTGTCTTCAACATCTCAAATGTACGGCAGTGACGCAAGACATCTGAGATGGACGTGAGGTCTTCTCTCCCTATCAGAAAATTGTAGACGTCTTCTTCCTTTCAGAAGATGTCTGACTCGGTCGTCTTCAGACTTCCGCAGGTTTATGATTTTGCACTACTTGAGTACTTCTTCTATATAGGTTGTGCATGTCTCTGTTGGAGTTTGAGCTCTTTGGGCAAGTGTTCTCTCCACGCGTTTCTTTTTGGCATCAGTGTCGCCGAAACATTTCCTTATTTCCTCAACAAAGAGTACCCATGTTGTTAAGTACTCTTCGTGATTCTCTAACCACACCAGTGCGGTTTCTCTCAAAAATAGGACGACGTCGTCAAGCTTCGTGACCGAGTTCCAGAGGTTATATCGGCTCACTCGATTGTAGTGCGTAAGCCACTCATCCACGTCTTCTCCCGTTCTTCCCACGAACGAGCGTGGTTGCATGTAATGGTGTGCAGGAGCAGCTGGCGTTGCTGTGTCGGCATTGTCTGCCTTACCAGGCGTTGCAGGCTGTCGAGTCGATCAGCCGGCGGTTGCCACTGGCTCCGGGTCTGATCCTCCGTTCTGTGGCATGATGACTGTTGTCGGCGATAGACCGGCTAAACGGCGGCTCCTGCGAAGTTCAAGCGGTTGCGACTCTGTAGTACGGCCGACGTCGTGTACCCAGCTCCTCCACCACTCTGTTACGGGTAACTCTCCGTGAAGATAGGGATTATTGGGACGCAACCGCCGGTCTGGAGTGCCAGCCGAGGTTCAGCTATCGCTAGGGGAACCCCTTGGTCTGCCCTCCCTTACCCCCACGTGTCCCACTACTTCTGGTGGTACGTACCCATATCCAACAAGACGCACGCTTGGCACAGTATATATATATATATATATATATATATATATATATATATATATATATATATATATAGAGAGAGAGAGAGAGAGAGAGCTTGCTCGTTTTGGTAGTGCATCGGTGGTAATCAGTAAGCTTCTATAACTCAATATATTGCTCTGGCATGAGCCGGGCAAGGAGAAGAGGAAGATGTTAGCTGGCGCAGCCGTTGGACGCCATTTTGACCGCACCATCAACCTCGTCCTTTAAATAAAGCCGGTTCAACATTAACCATAACAGTTTTGTGGTGGACGTGCTGGGTAATTCGATCAAGACGACGGAGCTGCTGCAGCAAGTGCCACGCCGAAGCCGACGCCTCGCTCGACTGCCTCCGACACCACTTGAGATCCCGATGTCCCACAGCGGCGACCAACAGCCTTCTCTGGCTGCTCCAGTGCGAACAACCGGCACCTGGATGCATCAGATGGAACCCCGTCCTTTCTCGGGAAAATTCGGTGAGGACGTGGAGGAATGGCACACCCACTACAAGCGTGTGAGCAAGTACAACGGCTGGAACTCCACGGCTCAGCTCGACAATGTCATTCTGTTCCTTACAGACACTGCTCTAGTGTGGTTCGAGAACCATGAAGATTCCTTCACAACGTGGGACAGCTTCGTTACTGACCTCACAAAGTGCTTTGGCGATTCCACGACGAAAAGGAAGCGGGCGGAGCAGACATTGCTTCAGCGCGCTCAAGTCCCAAGTGAGACCTGCACTACGTACATAGAAGCGATCCTGAAACTTTGCAAAACGGTCAATCCTCGAATGTCCGAAGAGGATAAAGTTGGACACCTTCTCAAAGGCATAGCCGAGGATGTTTACAATTATTTAATCGGAAAGGAGAGTCTCGCCTCGGTCGCCGACCTCATCAAACATTGCCGCACATTTGAGGCCTTGAAGCTGCGCCGTATCACGCCAAAGTTCGGCAGGTTAGCGAATGTCACAACGGTGGCAAGCGTTGACGATAACGACAACTGCAGTTTTCAATTTGACCTTGCGGCAACTATAAGGCAAATTGTCCGCGAAGAACTTGAACGACACACCACTGGGACGGATGTCGAAAAGCTTGGTTGCGCTTCCAACCAACCTCAAGAACATGCATCTGCTGTGTCGGCATTGTCTGCCTTACCAGGCGTTGCAGGCTGTCGAGTCGATCAGCCGCGACAGCATCGACGTTCCTTTCCCAACGACATGACGCACGATCAACGCACTCGTCGAGCTACCACCACGAATCGGCATTCGGAAGATCGCGTTTACTATTCGCAGCGTCCCAGGGTTGACCCCGAGGCTTACAACGTCGGTCGCGCGTCGCCTGTGTGTTACAGCTGTGGTGGCTCAGGACACATTGCTCGTTTTTGTCGCCGGCGCCGACAGACAACAACATATGACCCAACCACAGCTTGGCCTAATTTTGAACGTGACAGTTATGACCGCTGGCCGACAGACCCTGATACTGCAAGCACCACAGGCGCGCCGCCCCGGAATACCTTCCGTCAATATAGTAGACGGAGTGGCTCGCCAGCTTCAGACGCAGCCTGACGCCCCCAACCAGTCGCCAACGCCGTTCACCGTCACCACGGCGACGTGCTACGTCACCACCACCGTCGGGAAACTAGCCGGCGCGGCCGATGGAGGTAAGGTCGCCGGACAGTCTGCGTCTCTAGGAAATACTCCTCTGCCTATTATGATGGTGAAGAACAAAGTGCGTGTGTCAATTGATAGTATACCTGCAACAGCATTAGTAGATACTGGTGCTACCGTATCCGTCATGAGTGTGACTTTCAAAGAGAGGCTGGGTCGGAAAGTTATGTTCCCGTGGAATGATGGTGTGACGTTTCGTGGTGTCAGTGGAGAGTGCCTTATTCCGCTTGGTATTTGTGTTGCAAGTGTTTTATTCGGAGGGGAAGATCTTAAAACAGAATTTCTCGTACTACCGCGGTGCACTCATGATGTGATTCTCGGAATTGACTTTCTTCAGGATTGTGGTGCTTCTGTTAATTGTGGCACAGGCGAAATTACCTTGAATAGCGCGCTTCTCGCCACCCTTGTCGACACATCTTTACCCGAGAAGAACTATTGTGTTGTTTCGAACGATTTGTTGCTACCGCCTTGGTCGCTGTCATGTGTCCCTGTCAATGTCGCTACTGCCGACCTTTCATCGTTTTACGCGCAAGTCCAGCCACTTACGACGAGCTGCGCAAAGAAAGATGTACTCGTGCCCCGCTCTCTCGTGAGAGTAGTGAATGGCGCCTCAAATTTGTGGGCTTTCAATTGTTCTTGCGTCCCTGCTGTTCTCCCGCGTGATATGAAGCTCGCTGAATTTGAGATTACGTACAGCTCCATTACAGTTCTAAGAGAAGAGGAGCAGTCTCATACTAGCGATTCCCATCGAAGCCCTTCTGAAGAGCAGATCCTACGAATGATCAACAAGGCGCTTCCCTCACATGAGCGCCACGCTCTCGCACAAGTTTTGTGGGCACATCTTTCTGTGTTCGATTTCACACAAGGCGACAAGCAGGCTTCACTTCCGCGTTCTCGTGCTCACCACAGAATTGACACCGGATCTGCGCACCCCATTCGGCAAAAGCCTTACCGCGTTTCTTCAGCAGAGAGGACAGTTATCGCTGAACAGGTGAAAGACATGCTACGGAAAAGTGTTGTTCAAGAGTCCTTTAGTCCTTGGGCAGCACCAGTAATCTTAGTAAAGAAGAAGGATGGATCGTGGCGGTTCTCCGTTCACTACAGGAAACTCAACGCGGTCACCAAAAAGGACGTGTATCCGCTTCCTAGAATTGACGATGTCATCGATTGTCTACATTCCGCTGCCTACTTTTCATCACTGGATTTGCGATCAGGGTATTGGCAAATACCCATGCACCCAGACGATAAAGAGAAAACGGCGTTTGTGACACCAGACGGTCTTTATGAATTTAACGTTATGCCGTTCGGCTTTTGCAACGCGCCAGCAACATTCGAACGATTTATGGACACTATTCTCCGAGGACTTAAATGGGAAATTTGTTTGTGCTACCTCGATGATGTGGTGATTTTTGGCAGCACATTGAGCGAGCATAACAGCCGTCTCAGTCTTGTTCTGGATTGTGTCGAAAAAGCCGGCTTGATCCTGAATTCTAAGAAATGTCGTTTCGGGGAAACCGAGACGTTAGTACTTGGGCATCTGGTCGACAAAAACGGCGTCAGGCCAGATCCATGGTAAATTCAGGCAGTCAGCTCATTCGAATCACCGAAGTCGGTGCGTGAGTTGAGGAGTTTCTTGGGCCTGTGTTCATATTTTCGTCGCTTCGTCCCAAGATTCGCCGACGTAGTGTACCCCCTAACATGTCTTCTCCAAAAAGCCGTCCGTTACAACTGGACATCGGCTTGTGACGACGCGTTCCGCCAGCTCAAATTTTTACTAATGTCAGGGCCCATATTGCGTCACTTCGATGCATCCTCACCTACGGGAGTGCACGCTGATGCCAGTGGCATCGACATCGGCGCCGTACTAGTGCAACGTCATCAAGAAGCTGAACACGTTGTGGCTTATGCTAGTCGCTCTTTGACTAAGGCGGAACGCAATTACACTGTCACCGAGCAAGAGTGCTTGGCAGCTGTTCTCGCTGTCCACAATTTTCGGCCCTATATCTACGGACGCCTGTTCACTATCGTTACCGACCACCACGCGTTATGCTGGTTGGTGAATCTCCCTGACCCGAGTGGACGACTGGCACGTTGGGCTCTTCGAATGCAGGAGCACGACTTCGTTATTTCCTACAAGTCGGGGCGCCGCCACGCAGATGCGGACTGTCTCTCCCGCCTTCCTCTGAAGACGACGGAGTTTGACGAAGACAATTTTGATGACTGCTTTGCTCTAATTTCTTCTACATTCCCAGACTCGATGACTTTCAAGGCAGAGCAGGAAAATGATATTAGTTTTGAACCTCTATTTGTAGCGGCATCGCGTCCTGGAGCCACCGGTCGATTTTGTGTCCGTGATGGCCTGCTTTACAAGACCAATTATTCGGCTAAAGGCGCACGCTTCCTTCTGGTGGTGCCGCGGAATCTGCTAGCGGTCATACTGAGAGCCATGCACGACGATGCGACTTCTAGCCATCTAGGATTCATCAGAACTTTGAACCGGACACAGGAGCGTTTTTACTTGTACAGAATGCGGGACACAGTCAAGCACTATGTCGCCAGTTGCGAACAATGTCAACGCTACAAGCGCCCTACGACCGCTCCGCCAGGTCTTCTCCAACCTCTGCCGCCGCCTCGCCTGCCATTTGAACAAGTGGGTATCGATCTTCTGGGCCCATTTCCCCGATCATCTAACGACAACCGATGGGTGATCGTATGTGTCGACCATCTGACCCGTTACGCGGAAACGGCGGCCGTACCATCTTCAACAGCTACGTCCGTTGCAACGTTTTTTCTTCAATTTATTATTCTTCGGCATGGTGCCCCCGTGTAATCATTAGCGATCGCGGTCGTCACTTCGTTGCGGACGCCGTAGAAGAACTGCTTCGTCTCTTCAGTTCGCAGTTCCGCCATTCAACGCCTTATCACCCTCAGACTAATGTGCTTGTAGAACGTACGAACAGAACTCTAACTAACATGCTGGCCATGTACGTATCTTCCGATCACAGAGACTGGGATGACGTACTCCCCTTCATCACCTATGCTTATAATACTGCAAAGCATGAGACAACCGATTACAGTCCTTTTTATCTCCTTTACGCACGTACACCGCTAAGCTGCATTGACACTATACTTCCGTTTGACTTTCACAGCGAGTACTCTGTTGCCAAGACGCTGTGTCTTGCCGAAGAAGCCCGGCGTATTGCCCATAAGGGCAATAAGTGGCATCGCAACACTGATCGAAAGAGCGTTATGACAGCCGACACCAGTCTGTCTCGTACGATAAAGGAGACTTTGTGTGGTTGTGGACCCCGCAACGTGAACGTGGTTTATGCGAAAAGTTTTTACCCCAGTACACGGGCCCATTCGTCGTTGTAGATCGTTTTAGTGACTTGACGTACGTGGTGGCACGCTTGACGTCAGCTGGTCGTCGGTCTAACCGGACCCAGTTAGTAAATGTTGCTCGTCTTAAGCGGTTTCACCCCACGCTTTCCGAGTGATTTGGACTTGCCCAGCGGGCTTCGTCTGGCAACCAGGGATTGCTACGCCATGAGCCGGGCAAGGAGAAGAAGAGGAAGACGTTAGCTGGCGCAGCCGTTCGACGCCATTTTGATCGCACCATCAACCTCGTCCTTTAAATAAAGCCGGTTCAACATTAACCGTAACAATATATATATATATATATATATATATATATATATATATATATATATATTAACTCAATTTCACCGATGCACGAGCAGGCGGACGCGCCTGGACAGCGAGTAAGGAGAGTGTCCATGGTATACGAAAGCTCGCGTCCACGCAGGAGGGGGAGAGGTGAAAATGCCGTAGTAGCTTGTTGTATGCAAATGTTCAAAACGGAAGAATGCGGTCGCAGTTACCATGATCACATGCAATGTACATGGCTAGAATTTCACCGAGAGTGCGGTTACACCGTTGTGTGAGCCTTCTATTCTGCGGACCTAACACTTGAGTGAATGAGGTCTTGAAAGTTTACCATATCGGGTTGTCGCTTTCGTGATTATGGTACCAGAGTTGGGTAACGACTGTAAGATAAATATGTCGTTGGCCACCTTCGAGGTGTCGTTCCACTTGTTATGTGCATGCGCTCACCGTTTCGTAGGTTGTAAACCAGTCCTGCACGTCTGTGTCATCTACACCGCTGAAGACCTGCGGATCACGCTGTCGATTAACCCCCGTGCAGATGACAAACTGAGGCGAAGGTGCCGGCGGGTCTGTGTTGTTGATTATGGACGGAAGCGCTCGGGGGTTCGAAGCTACAGCGTGCAAAACGACGGGGGGACGTCAAATACCTCCAACAATTGATAAGAAGTTAATCGGTGGTGCGCTACTTCGGTCCAAGGACGCTACGAGTGTGAACGGCGAGACACAGAGAGGCACACCGTCTCGAAAAGCACCAGCGACCACATGTGCGAGGCGAGCGAGCCAAGCGTTAACGATGCGGCTGGACCATGATGATGATGATGATGCCATTTAAACATGGCACGTGCTCACTCTGGGGGATTGGTCAAGAATTTGGCACCTAAACTTTTAGTACTGTTGCTAGACACTGCAATAACTGTGCAATATAGTAATCGAAACACACCTTCATTTTCCAAAACAGTACAATTTATAATCGTAAAGCTATGAACGAAGGTGCGTCTTCTCCTTCACATAGGAAACGATCAATTCCGTAGTATTTATATTCCTATGTCCAACCGTTTTTTCGGCGTTGATGAATGAAATCCACAAATTTCGAGAAGGCACGTCACTTCGTACGTGCGCGTCGGTATCGCAATGGTCTAAATATCGCCATGTGTGAACGGACGGCGGTTTAATCGTAGTACGCTTCTACTGAGAAAGTTGTAGGGCAAATATACCAGGCTTTTTCAACTTGTTATAGATACAATAATAACCACGCCTGTTGCTTTGGGCAATGAAACCTGGAAGCAAACGCCCACGTCAGTGTCCTGTCCCTTTATCAGCATTACTGTGATGTATATAGCAATGTCACATTTACAAACAATGCTATAGCGCTCGTATAGAGCTTAGTGGCGTTAAAATTTTTCATACGACGTCGAATATGTTTCTAACGGGATAAACATATTTGCGCAAAATACATGAGACTAGACACTGCGGAATTGGACGTTTCCAGGAAAATTCTGCAGCATCCTCGAGGAACCTATTCTATGATTTTATAAATTGTGAAGCTGAGTTTAAACTCATGCAACTAAAAGAATAAAATAGTTACTTCCTCAGTATATACAGTGGCCAGCAACACACTTTCTCGCGTACTCCTTTACAGCACCTGTCTAATGTGAAGTTATTACAGGAGCTGAAATGATGTGAAGAAACGAAAAGAGAAAAAAGCATTTTCTCCCACCATAACTATGAACCAATTAGTCCAGCAACAAACATTTTTACCTTAACCAAAGCAAGCTAAGACACCCTGTATACACCAATAAACAGTTCGCGCATATGTAAATATCTCCACCTTAGTCCACGTGCCAACCAAATCGCGGTGCTTGCTGCATGTATCGCCATTACGTCACTATATAGGGTGTTCCAGGTAGCGCTGGCGAAGAGAAAGATGGAGGAGGAGGAAATAAGAGAAAGGCAGAAGGCAGGGAGGTTAACCAGGATAACGTCCGGTTGGCTACCCTACACCGGGGGAATGGGAAGAGGGAACACAAAGATGACAGGGAGAGAGAGGAGGGAAGGAAAGAAGAGCAATGAGCGGTTAGTTCGCTGACGCGTGTGTTAGTGCACAATTTCAAAAATGTGGTTGATCCCTCTTATATAGGAATCGGTATAGAACACGAAAGTGAAACGTGTCTTCACAGAAGTAGTGTAATGTTTATTGCACATTGATATATAATGTCTATTGGTGTTTTGTGGCTAAAGCGCCCTTAGGCGTTGATGCACCCACGCTGACGCCTGGTGGCACGTCTCCTCCATCACGACTACCAACGTCGATGACCATGAGCAACCGTCGTGCATATGGAAGCTGCACTACGCTGCACACGCTAGCACAACGCGAAAGACGAAGCACGTAACTGACACACTAATACAACGCGCAAGACAAAGCACGTAACTGAATCGTCACCGAGTCAAATCAGCGCGTACAGCGCGTCGTAATTGCAGCCTCCGCGATCAACTTCAGAAACATTTTCAGAGCTAATTGCGGAGGCCATGCTCCGCTGTGCTGAGTACGGTGAACGCCACTACCAACGCCACCTAGCAACGCCACCTAGGTGGCGTTGGTAGTGCTTCTTGATGCCAGCGTCCCTTCGAATGCTGGCATCGAGGCGTCGTAGTGGTGAGACCACCGAAGCGTTCACTGTCGGTGCGCGTTAGCACAGTGCACTTTAAGGCCTACGGTGATGGGTCGTCGGAGCGCTGGTAACCAACAGCCCTTTCCCGCAGTTCCTTCCACTGAGGCGCGAGAGAGAGAGAGAGAATAAACTTTATTGTACGAAGAGTGGTTGGTGTGGTTATTCTCGGGTGGAGCGAATGCACTGCACCGCACTACGAACTATTAGAGGGTCTCAACTTTCTGGTAGTTCTTGCATGTGCTCGAGTTTGCGAAGTTATGGAGTTGCGTGTCCTCTTTTGTCCATGCAAACACACCCAACATGCAATGCTATCAACCCTGTGCCATGTTTCCTTGAAATGTTCCGACCAGCTACTATCTGCGCGTTATCGCGGGTTGTGGTGCATTGTGTAAGGTTGCGCTATTCGCTGCTTAGGAGGCAGGCAGGTGATGGCTGGCGGATATCAGGTGAATCAAGTGCTGATCAAGGATGATGAAAATTGAAATTTGGTATAATATAAGAAACCAAGTGTGATCAAAGTAAACGCGAGATAATAGATTGAATGAACGAGAACGAAGCAGTTATAGGGAGAATCAAGGCTGCATATAGGCGGAGGGTGTGCTGCCGACAAAATTGTCGTCGGGGTCTTGAGATATGCGGGAATCGGTCTCCTCAGCACGAGTGGGGTGAGCTTGCCGTCTATGCCACGCAAGATGAGTACGCCGCTGCCCTTCTTCGCCCCGCATGCGGCTGAACACCGCGAACAAATTGCACAGTACTGTACATTTTCGTGGCGCAATGACGCCTCGAAACCTAGCCTGTGGACTACACTTGGTGCGTCGCTCTTTGCTGTTCGATACGCTACAGGGCTGGAATGACCGCCGCATTGACACATTGCCTTCGCGCGTCTCGGTCTCATCGGTGAAGGATTTCTCGTAAGAAGCAGCCTGTGTGGAGTTCTTTAGAGTGCAATGAGCCTTTGGCTGTTTTGCCCAGTGGTCTATAGCGTCGCCATGCACATTGAGAGCCGGTGTGCGCCTGACCAGGGTACGCAAGCGCGCTAGGGGCGCGTATGTTTTAGTGCGATAGCATTCATATGGATACTCCAAGCGCATTTCTGCCGTCGCCGTCGTCGTCGCCGTGAGGTTCCGTATAAAGCCCGTGGGCGACATAATCGTCGAGTGAAAGCTTGCAAGGAGCAGCCTGCAAGAGCCGGTGTGCGCCTGACCAGGGTTCGCAAGCGCACTAGGGGCGCGTATGTTTTAGTGCGATAGCATTCATATGGATACTCCAAGCGCATTTCTGCCGTCGCCGTCGTCGTCGCCGTGAGGTTCCGTATAAAGCCCGTGGGCGACATAATCGTCGAGTAAAAGCTTGCAAGGAGCAGCCTGTAAGCTTTCCGGCGATCGAGCCGGCGATCGCGGCTCTATCTTGCAGACGCAAGAGAACGAAGCGTGAAGGAAGCGCGTTTTTCCAGTTGCGAGCCAAGCTCCTGAGAGAGGGGTGAAGGCGGGGATCATTTTACTACGCGCCGCCCGAACGACCTTGCGTGCTAGCCGTACTGCAAGGCTCTGAGGGAAGGGTAGGAAGACGGAAGGCCGCGCACTTCGCCGCGCTTCCGCCTCGGCGGCTATATTTTAAGGCATATTCGAGTGGTCGTTTCAGAGCGCTCTTGCCGTGCTACAAAATTGGTGAAAAACAACTTCAAAGCTGTATTACGACAATGACCGGGTATGGAAGTGTTGACCCTGCTTTGTTATCATCAGAGGGATCAGTTTATGCAAACGGTAACGCGTAGTAACTGCTTTACATGACCTTTGTAGCGCTACAAGAGCGCTCGAACACGACCACCCGAATATAGAATAAGTCGCGGCTATGTAGAGAATTCACCTTAGTACGCGTGCGAGCGGCATCCGAAGGTCAATTCGCTCGGCCCTGCTGCCGCGCTTACTGATACAGTGTTTTGACAGTGAGTTTCCGCGGTCATCGAGTGGGATGCGTTATTCTTTGACTGTGCGCTAGTGACACTATGCATGGTAATTATTTTAGTATGTCTATGTTTACAAGCTCATACGGTCGATAAAACTACTATCTCTACAACCTACTTATAAAACACCACACGTCTATTTGCGCGCTGTTTGTGGGTTGGTGTGCGTTGCTAAGGTTATAAGGCGAACCGCATGGCATAGCTTCTCTGGAGGGTGACGACTGATGGCTGGCGGCCGCCTGCGGTTGTCGGCAGGCGTAACCACTATTTGTGCGTCGATATCTTGGACGGGGTCTTGAGATATACGGCAATCGGTCCCCTCAGCACGATAGTGGTGAGCTTGCCGTGTATGCCAAGCAAGATGCGTACGCCACAGCCCTTCCGTCCTCCGCATGCGGCTGAACACCGCGCACGAATTGCACAGCACGGCACGTTTCTGAGGCGCTGTGACGCCTCATAACCTCGCCTGTGGACTTCACCTGGTGCGTCACTCTTTGATGTTCTATACGCTAAAGTGGTGGAATGACTGCCGCGTTGACACATTGCCTTCGCGCATCTCGCTGTCATCGGTGAAGGTTTTCTCTTAAGAAGCAGCCTGTGTGGACTACTTTAGTGTGCAATGAGCCTTTGGCTGTTTTTCCCAGCGGCCTATGGTGTGCCATGTGCATCGTGAGCCGGTGTCGGCATGACCAGGGCTCGCAAGGGCACTAGGAGCACATATGTTTTGCGATAGCATTTATATGGACACTCCAAGCGCATTTCTGCCATCGTAGCCGTCGAGGTTCCATATAAAGCCCAAAGGAGATAAAATCGTTGAGTGAAAGTGAAAGGCTTCCATGGGTTCGCCCGACCAACCGCGTGCGCCCGCCGGACTGCAGGGCTACGGGGGAGAGGGGAGGCAGAGGAGAGGCCCGTACTTTACGCCGCGCCCTTCCGCCCGGGCAGCTCTCTTGAACGCCATCTGCGGCAGGAACGAAGTCCGCTTTGCGCTGTGTTTTCGCGGCTTTTGTAGCGTTAGCTACACTGGCCTAGCCAAGCCCGTTTCGCGCGGCACATCAAGAGCCGTGCTGCGCATGCGCAAGGATCAGTGATGTCACACGGCTTGCGCACCGGAGCCACCGGAGCCGGCACCTCTCGCGCACTCCGCCGCCGCCGCGCGCGACTCACCGCCGCCGGTCTGCGCATTCCAGAGGAGTGACGTCGTAGCCGTCGTAGACGCACTGGCGCCGGCGCGCGCTCGCTGTGCAGTCGCCGTCTCACACTGCGCTGGAGCCGCTGCGCTTCTGACTGGCGTTTGCCAGTGTGGTATAGCCGTGGAGAAGGAGAGCGCAAATGCTGCTCAACAGCGCAGAAGAACGGAGAAGCTTGACTCATCGGATCCCGAAGTAGTTGCCTGGCAATTAGCGGTTGAGCGTAGGAGGAATGAACAGAAGGCTATATACATCATCATCATATATTTGTGTCCACTGCAGGACGAAGGCCTCTCCCTGCGATCTCCAATTACCCCTCTCTTACGCTAGCGTATTCCAACTTGCGCCGACGAATTTCCTAACCTCATCATCCCACCTGACTTTCTGCCGTCCTCGACTGCGCTTCCCTTCTCTTGGTATCCATTCTGTAACCCTAATGATCCACCGGTTATCCATCCTACGCACAACATGGCCTGCCCAGCTCCATTTCTTCCGCTTAATGTCAACTAGAATATCGTCTACCCCCGTTTGTTCTCTGATCCACACCGCTCTCTTCCTGTCTCTTAACGTTACTCCTAAGATTTTTCGTTCCATTGCTCTTTGTGCGGTCCTTAACTTGTTCTCGAGTTTCTTTGTTAACCTCCAAGTTTCTGCCCCGTATGTTAGCACCGGTAGAATGCAATGATTGTACACTTTTCTTTTCAACGACAGTGCTAAGCTCCCAGTCAGGATTTGGCAATGCCTGCCGTATGCACTCCAACCTAATTTTATTCTTCTGTAAATTTCTTTCTCATGATCAGGGTCCCCTGTGAGTAATTGACCTAGATAAACATATTCCTTTACAGATTCTAGAGGCTGACTGGCGATCCTGAATTCTTGTTCGCTTGCCAGGCTATTGAACATTATCTTTGTCTTCTGCATATTCATCTTCAACCCAATTCTTGCACTTTCTCGATCAAGGTCCTCAATCATTTGTTGTAATTCCTCTCCATTGTTGCTCAATAGGACAATGTCATCTGCAAACCGAAGGTTCCTGAGATATTCGCCATCGATCCTCACTCCTAATTCTTCCCAGTCTAAGAGTTTGAATACTTCTTCTAAGCATGCAGTGAATAGCATTGGAGAGATTGTCTCCTTGCCTGACCCCTTTCTTGATAGGTATCTTTCTACTTTTCTTGTGGAGAACCAAGGTAGCTATGGAATCCTTGTAGATATTTGCCAAGATATTCACGTATGCCTCCTCCACTCCTTGATTACGCAATGCCTCTATGACTGCTGATATCTCTACTGAATCGAATGCCTTTTCATAATCTATGAAAGCCATATAGAGAGGTTGATTGTACTCCGCAGATTTCTCGATTACCTGATTGATGGCATGGATATGGTCCATCGTAGAATATGCCTTCCTGAAGCCAGCCTGTTCTCTTGGTTGACTGAAGTCAAGTGTTGTCCTGATTCTATTGGAAATTATCTTGGTGAATATTTTATACAATACTGAAAGCAAGCTAATGGGTCTGTAATTCTTCAATTCTTTAACGTCTCCCTTCTTATGGATAAGTATAATGTTGGCGTTCTTCCAGCTCTCTGGTACACTTGAAGTTGTGAGGCATTTCGTATAAAGGACCGCAAGCTTTTCAAGCATGATATCTCCTCCATCTTTGATTAAATCTACCGTTATTCCATCTTCTCCAGGCGCTTTTCCCCTGGTCATGTCTTTCAAGGCCCTTCTAACTTCATCGCTAGTTATAGAGGGAGCTTCTGTATCCGGTTCATCACTATTTCGAATGGAAGAAGCTTGGCTGTTTTGGCTACTGTACAGGTCAGTATAGAATTCTTCTGCTGCTTTTACTATGTCATCGAAATTGCTGATGATATTACCATGCTTATCTTTGAGTGCATACATCTTGCCTTGTCCTATGCCTAGTTTTCTTCTTACTGATTTCATGCTGCGTCCAAATTTTACGGCTTCCACAATTTTTCCCATGATATAATTTCGAATATCCCTTACTTTCTTCTTGTTGATCAGTTTTGACAGTTCAGCGAATTCTATCTGATCTCTTGAGTTGGACACTTTCATGTTTTGTCGTTTCTTTATTAGGTCCTTTGTTTCTTGGGAGAGCTTCCCTACAGGTTTCTTTGGTGCCTTACCTCCCACTTCAATTGCTGCTTCTGAGATCAGCCTAGTTACGGTTTTGTTCATTATCTCTATGTTATCTTCATCTTCCTGTTCTAAAGCTGCATATTTGTTTGCGAGCACCAGCCTGAATTGGTCTGCTTTTACCCTTACTGCCTCTAGGTTGGCCTGTTTCCTCTTGACTAATTTCACTCTCTCTCTCTCTTCAAATTGAGAGAAATCCTAGACCTCACTAACCTATGGTCACTGCACTTAACCTTACCTAACACTTCTACATCCTGCACTATGCTTGGATCGGCAGAGAGTATGAAATCTATTTCATTCCTTGTTTCTCCATTAGGGCTTTTCCAGGTCCACTTCCTGTTGCTGCGCTTCCTGAAGAAGGTATTCATTATTCGGAGCCTATTACTTTCCGCGAATTCTACTAACATCTCTCCTCTTGCATTCCTAGAATCGATGCCGTAGTTGCCAATGGCTTGCTCACCAACCTGCTTTTTCCCCACTTTTGCATTGAAGTCGCCCATGACTAAAGTATACTGAGTTTGCACCTTCCTCATTGCTAGTTCAACATCTTCATAAAACTGTTCAATTTCTTCATCATCGTGACTAGAGGTTGGTGCATAGGCTTGTACTACCTTCATTTTGTACCTCCTATTCAGCTTTATTACGACGACTGCTACCCTTTCATTAATGCTGTAGAATTCATCAATGTTGCCCGCTACGTTGTTATGCACTAGAAATCCTACCCCGGATTCTTTCTTATCTGGAAGACCTCTGTAGCAGAGGACGTGGCCGTTAGTCAGTACTGTGTAAGCCTCACCAGTTCTTCTAACCTCACTAAGGCGAATAATATCCCAGGAAATGCCTGATAATTCTTCAAATAGTCCTGCTAAGCTAGCCTCACTCGAGAGGTGTTGAACGCTGCCAGGCTCAGTTTCCATTGGCGGCCTGCCTTGACCCAGAGATTCTTAGCACCCTCTGCCGCGTAGCAGGTCTGACCGCCGCCTTGGTCAGGTGCTCCGCATGCACTGGGAACTGAGGGCCATGGGTTAATTGTCGGAGTCATGAGGGAGGTAGTGGCCGAATACTGCACCAGGGAGGATAATTCCTGTTCTGGTGAGGGAGTGACTTTGATGAAGCTTAGTGGGCCTGCCTAGTTTGGTTGCACCTGAACTAGTATAGCCCCACTAGCTCTTGGCAATATGTATGTTTTTTTTCTATGCCGGTGTCAGGCACCACTCCATGCCTGAAAATGTAGTGGAATGGAGCAGGATTCGAACTTACGACCTTCAGATTTGAAGTCGGGCGTTCTACCTCTACTCCACGCCACCACCTATATACATGTGCTATATACATGTGCCACATAATACGTATACCGCGTGTGTGTCATTGGAGCAGCAGTAAGCATGACAATCAAGCTAATCCTTGACAATCTAGACAACCAGGAAAGCTAAGAATAATCAGCTGAACCTTTGCTAACGCTACGTATATCCTGGCATAGCCGAGCTAAGCCGCTGCAACTTTTTTTGTTCGCGTTAATGCGAGTGGCAGCCGAAGGTTAATTTGCTCCCTGCTGCAGCCGCGCTTACTCACAACAGCCTTTTGACAGCGAGTTTCCGCGGTTATCGTGTGAGATGCGTTGATGTTTGCTTGTACGCTAGTGACACCAGGCTTGTTAATTTACTTAGTATGCCTATGTTTACAAGCGCATATATAGCCGATAAAGCTACTATCCTTATTGCGCATAGCCGCCCAAAAGTTGTTTGTCGCAATCGATGCTTCAGCTTTCGTGCGAAACTGTGACGTTTTTCGTACAGCCAGAGTTTCTCATCATTATTTTTGCCGCTAATGTTAGAAGGTAGCACAGGTAACACAAAGCAGCTTCAATTACAACTTTCTCATTTTACTAACTTAAACAAACGAACTAACTGCATTCAAACATCACAGATTGTGATGTTTTATAAAGGTTAGAATGACTTAGCCGAGCACGCACTCCCTCACCGTCTCACCTAAAGACTTACCGACAACATTCAATACCTCACTCTCGTTCGTGAAAGTGAGGGTGAGTACTCCCTCAGAAGGGGCGCCCCCACAAGGGTGCCCATGTCCGCTTATGAGGGCGTGTTTGTGAACTGTCCAACAACTGATCTTAACGACAGTTTGTGAACGACACATTTTAACGACACAGTGTGAAGAAACTGGCAAGAAGTAGTTATTTAATTCCCTCCGTATGACAACCTCCAGCACCCCACGCGTGATGGGCAAATTACCGAACACTCGAAAGGAATTTCACACTTTTTTTTCCTTTCCCAGTTACCACGTTCTTTATGGAAAACATTGAAGAAGCAATTAGATGTGGGAAGTACTTTCCACTCCTTGTTCACATTTCGGTAAAACGACATTTGACACGATTTACGCAGCGCTTGACGTCCCGCCTTTGCCTTTGAAACGCTCAATAATATGCTCCTAAATTATGAAATCACCGTGAACAATTACTTTTCTTGCTCTCTTGTTTTGCTATAAATCTTTTTGATTAGTTTTGTTTATTGTCCGTGATTGGTCTTCAGCAACGCATGCCTAAAGAACGGTAATGCACAACCCACTGGCTTTCAAAAGCACCTCCCTTTCCGGGAACGTACTGCACGCTGCGAAGAGCTCGCGTGTTTCTGACGTTTTTTATTTAAGAAATTCTGTGCAAATGCTTTGAAATGCCACTGCAGGTGTAGCAAAGTTGTCCTATTAAGATGCGCGACACTGCCTTTGTTTCGCAGTTAACAAATAACCGCGTGACTTCGGCCTGGCACTACATCACCCCTGGGCGGACCGGCGAGACGTGGGGAGATGTCCTCTGCCTGGAGGAGCTGACTCGGCCACTGGCCGTGTTGGTGCCCATGGCCCTGTTGGTGCCCACGGCCGTGTTGATGCATGCCCCTGATGTCGCCTCTGCGCATGATGGCCGCGCAAGGAAGCCACCGCGTCCACTCAAGCTTCAAGGACGAAGCCGGCCTGTCGACCGCCACGAAAGCCCCAGTGGAGAGCGCACAGGGATAAGTGGCTACGGGGCTCGCGGAGGCTAGTGAGCGCCACGCAAGCCGTTCCCCCCAAGAGGAGCCACCGGCGACGGCTTGTTAATGCTTCTTCGGCGCATCAACATAATGGATACTGCACGCCGAGGATTCCACCATGCATCAGCAGGGTCTCCGGAACGCAGTCATCAGTGCCTAGGGTGCCTCGATCTCGCCCGTCGATAGCGAGGACCTCTCGGGCTCGGGTCTTGCTGCGCTTGCTGTTGTGGCGAATTATTATGCGTGATTTATGCGTCTGATTCCTGTAGCGACTATCGTTCGCGTCTATTTCGTAATGTAGCGTATTTAAGCGTACATATTTATTTCGTCCGCTATATATCTATCAATTCATGCGTTATTATATTCGTTAATATTTCTGCGTTTTAATTTATTGCTTTGAAAGGATGCTGGTAGGTTTGCGAAAGAGTTCGGTAGGTTGGCCTACATTTCATTTAATATAGCGACCTTCCAAACAACCATCAACACAAGCCAGACGTTGTCTGGAAAGAACCTTGCTGTAGGTTTATGATATTGGAGCGCGCCCACAATGAACTGCAGTCAATTCGACACGAGGCTATTGCGTAGCTTTTTGCCTCTTGTGACGATCGTTCTTGTCTGCTTTAAAGTCTACAGTATTTGTCTATCTGCATTTTTGTCGTCCGATATATAAAATTCTATTCAAGGGTTAATATTCTTTTCTTATCACTTTTATTTCTGCGTTATAATTGCGAAGAGATCTGGAAGGTTTGCATACTGAGGTCACCTGTGGCTTTAGTTGCCGACCTTCCAAAGAAATATCAACAAAAGTGAAACGATGTCTTATAGAGAGCCCTGGTGTAGGTTTATTGTATGTCAGTGAAACACAAGGCCTAGTCTCTGATGAATTCATGCGCATTTCTGCGAACCTAACTTTATCGAAGTTTTTGTGGAGAACTGTGACCATTCTGTGTGAAACTGTTTTTGTGCACCGAACTAGAAATGCATTTTAGCGCACCTCATTTTACATTCGGTACAGAACTTCGCGTGATGAGAAAATTACTTTTTCTTGGAAGAAGGGCGAGACTTTCGCGAAACAAGGCTGCGGTGGTTTGCTGTATTATCCTGGTATTTTCATATCGAAGCAGATATAGCCACTCTGCCGTAGGATATCGAACTGGAAAAAAGTGAGTGATTCAACTGCACTCGTTGGACAATTTGTAGACTTAGTTGATCTGTTGATAAATCCTTTACCAGCGAATTCAATGCGTTTGGCTTCCCTTACTTTTTTCTTGTGCAATGTGACATCTCGTGTCAATATTTGTTTATGCAATATTTGCTCATCTCTTTCCGCGTTGCGCCACTTGTCTTTCTGCTCTACACCGCCCACATGCTGTGCCCATAATTGAAAGGGTAAAACGGCTGATGCCAACGGACCTCAACGCAGCGATTCCACAAGGATGAACGCGATAAATGATGAAAGCATAGGGAAGAATGTTAATGTCTCCTGTATTCACAGGAAAGTGAGATAGTCGCAACTGATGCTTCCATGTGAAATGATGCGCCGCACCTTGGCTCCCCTCTCTCCGATTGCCCCATCTTTACAATCATTTTTCAGGCCGAATTATTGGCCATCGTCCTAGGCCTGCGCAGGTTGCCATATTTTTTTTTGCTGAATGCTTGTTGGGAGAACAGACTGGATAATATTAAGCAGATGTCATTATCATTTCCAATGTAGCGCGTAAAGGACATGGACACAAGAATGAACGTTTCTTCTTCGTTATTTGTGCCCGTGTCCTTTATGCGCAACAGTGTATAGATGTCATTATTCTAAAGATTTAAAAGAAAGGGGTCCAAGAGGCTACCTTGCGGCACACCATAAGGTACAGTTAGCGGACTGGACAAAGCATGATTTGTCTTCTGTCTAATGGCTATGGTGTTGGGCTGCTGAGCACGAGGTCGCGGGGTCGAATCCGAGCCACGGCGGCCACATATCGATGGGGGCGAAATGCGGAAATACCCGTGTGCTTAGATTTGGGTGCACGTTAAAGAACCCCAGGCGGTCTTAATTTCCGGAGTCCCCCACTACAGCGTGCCTCATAATCAGATCGTGGTTTTGGCACGTAAAACCGCATAATTAAATATTTTATTTACATTTATTCAGGTGTGTAGCGGTGCCGCGGTAACCATAGCGTAAAGGCTTCTAAGTTAAATGAGAATGACTTTTATGGTCGAAGGCTTTGGTACAGTCCACAAAAATCGCCAAGAGCAATTTTCCTGCGTTTACTGCGGTTAAGTATAATTCTTTTTGAGCTAATAACGCCAACTCAGTGCTAAGGCGTTTACGGAAAGCAAACTGGAACGGAGTTATAAGGTTATGTTTTTGTTAAAGTTCAAGAAAGCGATATAAAATTATTTTTCCATAAATTTTCTTATTACAGGAAGGATTGATATGGAACGTTAGTTGCCCATGTCATTTTTATAACCTTGTTTGTGCAGCGCTATTACACGAGATACTTCCATTTCCTGACAGCCGATCACAAGAGCTACTTCCAAAACATCCTGATTAAGACAGAGGCTCATAAATATATAAGAAACACAGGGGCATAATAGATCACCAGCATACTTAATATGTTTAATCTAGAATCCATCGATATCTTTTGCATTACTTCTATTAGGTTTAATAATTATATTATTTACCTCAATTTCATTGTCTGCTTTTGAAAAGTTTAACTTTTTAATGGAAAGGTTGAAAAATTGGTTTAAAATTGGTTTTAAAATTTGTTTAAGCAATTGGCAAGGTTATTTAGGTTATTTTGCAAAACGGGCATGTTAACGACACTAATAAAGTGCTTATTAAAGGCCTCTGCATGCAGTGTACCTGAAAGTTCTTGACCAGTTGTTTCTAACATAATTTTATCAGGAGTCACTTTATGTTTTAAGACAGAATTAGGTCTCTTCCATATAAGCTCAGAACATCCAGCTGCAGCGCCGAAAAAATTAGCAAAGTAGTCACGCCTTGCTTTTTTATATCCTTATCCAAACGATTACGGCATGATTTAAACTGACGAATAAGCTAAGGATCTTTAGTTTGGATAAACTTGAAATATAGGTTATTCGTTTCATGGATTCTTAAAAGAAGGTCTTAGCTTATCGAAGGTTTCAAATTTTTTTCAGTTGCTAAACGCGGATAGCTGGAAAACTGGCGGCATATAGTGGTTTTAGAATAGGAAGAAATATGTCATAGGCCTAATTTTCGTCGCAGCACCTAAGCACTTCTTCGCAATAGATATATTCCATTTCTTCCCTAAATCTGGACAAGTCTTCTTGTGTTATTTCTTGTACAAAGTGGGTCAATTTTGGCCTCTTACTACGTACACGTACCTTACAACGAAGTAAAGTTAGGTGGTCGCTGAGATCATTAGCGAATACGCCAGCACTAAGGTTTGCATAATTTATATTTGTAAAAAGATGTAAATTAAAGATGAAGAATGCTGAATCATTCTAGTGGGTACGGTAATTAGATTCACTAAATCGTTCGCTGTCAGTAGAACGTTAAGCTTGAGTGTCCAAAAATCATTATTCTACATACTTATAATAATGTCACCACCAAACATAACATCAAAACGATTTTTGTTTACAAACTCAGAAATTGCTTCTAGATAGGTTAAAAAGAGGACACAATGTCATTGGGAGCACGATAGCAGACAGTTATTAGCATATTTTGTAATTTGATTGACAAGATTTTGCAGTCATGTCTACTTACAGAAAGTTCGGGCTGTAATTCACATGCAAGTTCTTTCTTAATCAAGATGCCCACCCCGCCGCCGTGGGCATATATATACGAACGATTTAGATAAAATGTATTATAGTATGGAAGGCCGAAAACATCTGCATGGTCAGAAGACCATGTTTGTGTTTATAATATTGCATCAATTGAAAGCCGTAATTGTTCAAAGAAGAAAGTTCAGGTTTCTTATTTAGAACTGCCCGGATGTTCAGGGCCAACATTTAAATGATTTTAGGAACGCTTTTCCTATATATTTCTCGCATACTTGTGTTCCTCAGTTTGAGTCAACCATGGTTATCGCAAAATTACACGTCTTAGCCGAGCTTGTCTAGATCGCCCGTGGTTAAAATCTTCACCGCCTGTCCACCGTCGGTTTTGCGCACAAGGATGCGGCCGCTGTTGTGCCACACTTATTTGTAGCTCGCCGAAAGAGTTCTCTCGGGGGAGGGTTCTTTTGGCATCCCCACAAGATGTGATCTTGGTCCGCCAGAGGGCAGTTACAATGTTTGCAGTGTTTGCAATGTTTGCAATGTTTACAATGTTTGCAGGAAAACGGTGTATTGGGGGAACTACAGAATGGGTTCAGGCCAGGCAGACGCTTAGAAGACAATATGTTTGTACTAACTCAGTGCATAGAGATTTCAGTAGCTCAGAAAAGACCTTTATGGATAGCATTTCTAGATATTAAAGGAGCTTATGACAACGTAGACAGGGAATTGTTGTGGGATATTCTTCAATACGAAGGCATAGCTGACGATTTCGTGGAGCTGCTGAGGGAGATATATCGAGACAACCAAGTACAAGTGGCATGGGAAGGCCGAAAAGGAAATGAAATGGTGGGAATTCACCAAGGATTGAAGCAAGGATGCCCTCTGTCACCATTGTTGTTCACGCTTTACGTCAAGGGCATAGAAAGACGACTGGAAAACAGCGAATTAGGTTTTGATTTATCCTACATGCGTAATGGACAAATGGTGCAACAGAAGATCCCTGGACTGATGTACGCAGACGACATTGTGCTACTAGCGGACAATAAAAAAGATTTACAGATACTTGCGAATATCTGTGGGAACGCAGCGACAAATCTAGGCCTTAAGTTTAGCACAGAGAAATCAGGGATTATGATCTTTAATGAGCACACGAGTAACTTCGTGGTGTCAATTCAACAGCAAGTAATACCCATAGTGAAGCAATATAAGTACCTCGGCGTACACATAAACGAAGGAAAGAATTACTCAAGCAATCACCAAGATAATCTGAAAATAAAGGGGAAGCGGAATGCAGCATTAATGAAACACAGAGCACTGTGGGGCCACAATAAGTATGAGGTGGTGCGTGGAATCTGGAAAGGAGTAATGGTGCCAGCGCTAACATTCGCAAATGCCATTATATGCTTAAAATCGGATATATTGGCGGGTTTGGAAGTTAACCAAAGATCAGTAGGCCGGTTGGCTTTGGGAGCACACGGTAATACGACAAATGAGGCAGTGCATGGAGACATGGGTTGGGCCTCTTTTGAAGTCAGAGAAGCACAAAGCAAAATTAGTTTTGAAGAAAGGCTCAGGAACATGGATGAAAATAAATGGGCGGCTAAAGTGCACAAGTATCTCTACATGAAAAGCGTGGACACAGAATGGAGGAAGAGGTCAAGGAAGTTGGCAACCAAGTACAGGATAATCGAAACTGTAAATAGACAACCAGGGGTCATCAGAAAGAAAGTGAGAGAAATAGAGACCGTGAATTGGATGCAAAGAATGGAAACGAAAAGGACAATGGAGATTTACAAGAATGAGAAGAAAGAAATTAGAAGGGAAAATCTGTACGATAACACAAAGGGCAGTGCCTTGCTATTTGAGGCTCGAGCCGGTTGCCTAAGGACGAAAACATATCGGAACAAATATTCGGAATTAGATGAGACATGTGTATGCTGCAGTAAAGATCCAGAGACCACTCAGCACATCCTAATGGAATGCGACGGGATCCACCCAGCGAGAACCGTAGGTAACGTGCAACTCCCAGAAGCGCTTGGGTTTAAAGTGGAAGGAAACATAAACAGATCAGCCGTAGAGATCAGCAAGAGACGATTAGAGTACTGGTGGAAAAAAAGTAGGGAAAAGATGGATGCGACCTGATCTCTTAAAATCATAGGCAGCGGTACAAGGTAAATTTTTGAAAAAAAATAATGATAGGTATACAAAAATGCAAGATAAAGAACATGTATAGTATACCTGATTAAATCAAGCAGGCTAGGTGACTATTTGTCGCCGCCCCGTTCCAAAGGGGATGCCAATAAATCATCATCATCATCATCATCATCGTTTGGTGGATATTCATCACCGGTCATTGCAGCTAGTCTTTTTGGACTAAGTACAGACCTAGTCTGTACTCTCCTGAGGTTAGTGGCCTGTATTCTTGTCAATGTCTCGTGCGGGGATGGATATATTCGCCTCGATTCGCGGTAATAAATTGTCATTTCGTTAAAGGTGTGGATACCCTCATGTCGGTCAACCCGGTCGGGCAGGCCCACCTCCCGGTTACTTGCTGCTCGGGCGGCTAGGTGGGCGGCCTCATTACCGGGGTTGCCCGCATGAGTGGGTACCCACACCAACTTTACTCATTGAGTTCTTTGTTGATGATTCTGAACGCTCGAGGGGAAATGAAACCCGAGGTGTAGTTACGAATCGCTGTTTTCGAGTCGGATATAATAATCTTGGTGCCCAGGATGGAAGTGCCCATGGCGATGGCGGCCTCTTCCGCAGGATGTGTTTACCGTCGCACAGCTGATGGTGTGTCCGTCGCCAGTAGTTACGGCTATGGTGTGTCGACCATCACTGGTGCGAGCAGCATCCACGTATATGGCGGGTTGGTTTTGTAGCATTGCCAGAGTGCCGCCGCCCTAGCTTTGCGTCTACCATTGTTTTCAGTACTCATGTTTTTGGGAAGCGGGGGGATAATGATCTTGGTCCGGATAGTGTTAGGTATCCGGTGTCGTTGCGGGATGTCTAAGGCAGGGCGATACCCCAAGGTGTCCAGGATCTGCTGTCCCGCGTGTGTGCCGGATAATCGAACTGTTTGAGCCCATTTGTGAGCCTCTATGATTTCCTCAACGTTGTTATGCATCCCTAGACTCAAGAGTGCCTTCGTACTAGTCCATTTTGGTAGCCCAAGAGCCTGTTTGATAAAGTTCGGATTAGACCGTTAATACGTTCCAAGTCCCTCTTCCTGAGATGTAAGTAAGGGCAGACATACGCCACTCGGCTCAGAAAAAAAGCTTGGATTAGTCTGCAGGCATCTTTCTCCTTAACTCCGTGCCGTCGGTTGGAGACCCTCCTGAGAAGGTTCTGTAGTTGCCGAGCTGTAGTTTGGAGACGTGTTATGACTTCTTGGTTGTGCGTGTTTTGCTGAATCCACAATCCTAACACTGATTTTAGGAACGGGCGGGACCGGTTGTCCAGCTACCTGCACCTGAATGTGTGCAGCCATATTGGCAGCCGGGTTTGCAGGAGTTTTGTTCCGGACTATAAGCAGTTCTGATTTTTTCGGTGAACAGCTGAGGCCATTGTTGCGAGCGTGTTTCTGCACTGCGTCAGCTGCTGCCTGCAGGGATTCTGAAATTTCTCCATCCCAGCCAGTGCACGTCCAGATTGTTACGTCATCGGCGTAGATGGCGTGCCTGATATGAGGAATCTCGTTGAGCTGCCGGGATAAGCCTCTCATGGTGGTATTAAAGAGGAAGGGAGAAAGTACGGCTCCCTGTGGTGTACCTCTAGTGCCGAGCTCTATGGTTTTGCTTTGAATATCTCCTATGTTTAGGGTGGCAGTACGCCCCTTGAGGAATGTGGTAATATAGGTGTATGTTCTCTTACCTACGTTCATGTTGGATACGTTTTCTAGAATGGCTCGATGTGAGACATTGTCAAACGCTTTGTGTATGTCTAATGCTAACACTGTTCGAGTTGCGCGTATAGGCGCTGGGTTAAGGATATCATTTTGTACCTGCCACAGTATGTCTTGGGTGCACAGTTTAGGTCGACAGCCTATCATTGTCTCCGGGAAGAGGTGTTTGGTTTCGGCATAGTCAACCAGCCTATTGAGAACCACATGCTCCATAGCCTTACCAAGACAAGAGGTAAGGGATATGGGCCGGAGGCTCTCTAGACTGAGTGACTTGCCTGGTTTAGGAATGAAGACCACCCTAGCATCCTTCCACTCTTGCGGGAGTGTACCGTTTTGCCAGTGCTGATTAATGAGATTGGTGATCATTGTTATGGTAGGGTTATCTAGATTCCTTAGCATTTTGTTGGTGATGTTATCTTTACCGGCTGATGATGTCGTGGGTAGGCAGTTTAAAGCAGCACGTACTTCGGCCTCAGTGATGTCGTCGTCTAATGTTCTGTTTTCATCTCCTCTGTACTCTATATATGCACCTGGCTCCCGTTCTGTATTAAGATACTGCATGGTCAAGAGGTTGACGAGATCAGAGTCTGTTCCCGGAAAACTGTGTACGATTTTCTGAATCCTTTTATGAACAGCACTTTTAGAGTGTTGTGGATCTAGCATGTGTTTAAGCAGGGTCCAGGTGTTCTTTTTACTCAACTGGCCTACCCTACCAATATTACTAAATGGAATAAACAGCGAAGCGATTCAATTAGAGAACACGACATTTAAAGCTATTCGTAGTTACTTCAACTTAAACTAGATAAAGTTCTTTGAATGTTTTTTCTGAGCAAACATTGTTGTTGGTCTGGTGCTTTTTTGTCTTTTTGTTTTCTTGTTTAGGCAACCGTACGTTTGCTTTGTTTTCGTTCTTGCTCTGCGTCAAGCAGAAATATGTTTTCATAATAATATATACCTTGTGCTTTTTTCTTTGGCGTCTTTATAGAAGACTATTTTTCTGTATGGAAATATGTGATCGTATTTTATTTATTCCTGTAAGCGGGCATAAGGCTAGGGCCTTTACTTTTTCGTACACAATTGGTTGTTTGTGTAAATTTTGTACATTTGGTATAATTTCTGAAATGTTATAGGCTGATTGTACTTAAATCAGCGTCGTGAACCCCAACGCGGGGGGGGGGGGGGAGGGGCGGGTGCTGGGGTCTTTTAAGCTGTCGAAATGACAGCTTCTCCCGCACGCTCCTTCGTTTCATTACTCTGTACTGATGCGAAAATAAACAACATTGTCATTGCGTCAAGGAAGAAAACTAGAAGAAGCCGAAGCAACTCGTTCGTACATATCCAATGTTCTCTCGGGAAAAAAAAATGACGCTTGCATTTAAGTCGGGTGCGGTCTTCTGCTTGAGTCGTTCTATTATTTCTTGCATTCTGCTTCAGATCCAGGAGACTTTAGTATATAATGTTCAATGTCATCAAAAGCTTGGCAATGCACACACGACAATGATGGGCCAGTTCCTGTCTTTCACCACGAAGGTGGGGTTTGCTTTGACGCTGTGCGGATGCGATAAAGGAGAGCGGCATAAGTTCTGCTAAGACCTCTAATCACACAAGGTCGATGAGGTGGAGACCACAGCGGACGGAAGTGGCTTAAGATGTCCCTTTTCATGTCTATATTTGCATCCTGGGTAGCCTTCTTTGTGGGCTTGAATTGTAGCGCTTTGCGCGCCAGTCTGCCAGCGGCCTCGCTCCCTGCTGCACCAATTTGGGAAGGTACCCGCTGGAACACGATGGTAAATCCGACTTTGTGAAAATATTTAGCAGCATGTAAAGTACGCTGAATGTCGTGGTCGAGGGTACAACCCCGGAGTATAGTTGAAGCGCGGCCTTGCTGTCTTGAAAAGAGAACTGCTGGCTGAGGCTGATAGGAATTCAGTGTCCGCAAAGCTGCTGCAATGGCGACACTTTCACATGCCGTAAAAGACACGACGCAGTCAAGTCTGGCAGCCTATGTGACAATAAGGGTCGATCTCACGTAGGCCGCTGTGCTGGCGCTATTCTTTTTCTCAATAGAGCCGTCGGCGTATAGCTGCAGAAGTCTCATTCATTCTTATCGACGTGTTCCACCTCCACAGATATTGCCTCTGCTACTGGTGTAATGCGCTTGGTGCGAATATGCGGTATAATAAGTTGACAATCCAAACCAAACGATGGTTTCTGACAGCCTCATGTTTTAGTAAATTGCAGGCCAAGTACACGAAGTGTGTTGAGTGCCACAAAAAGGTGAGCTTCCGTCCGCCTCCGAAGTATTTGGAGAGGCGCTCTTCCTGCCTATGTCTGAGTGAAGCGGCACAGTTGCAAGAACATATTTTCAGATACAAGGAGGTGGAGAGAGGACAGCTGTGACTCGTGGAAAACCTTGTTCCCAGCAGCTGTCTTTGGCACACCAATAGCTGTCCTGGGACATTTCCGATGTTCTGACTGCAATAGACCGTACTGGGACTTTGATGGCGATATTAGGGGCACCTGGAAAAGCACGCGATTCACCGCCAGTGCCGATTGTAATTTCAACATGGAAGAAGGATGACTGCCCCAGCGTGCAGCGGTCTTCCTTCGCACCGCATCGAAGCGTAGTTCAAGTGAAGAATTTTGGTGCCTACAGCGCGTCCCCAGTACATCCTGCAGTCAAGTACTGTACGCCAAGAAATCGCACGCGATTCGCTTGTTGAATTGACGTGCTTCCTAGGATAATCGCAATTTCTCACGTACCTGATTATTGGAAAAATCTTACCTTGTAGTTCTTTAACCTTATGTGGATAAATGGAGATGTACCATCATACTGGAAGTTGACATGGGTTGTACTGATACTTAAGCCCGGAAAGAACAGAACATTCTTGAACTCATCTCGACCGGTTCCCCTAACTTCCTATGTTGCAAAACTAATGGAGATCCACGGATCAAGAGATCCGCACACTCCACTGCTCCTCACACCTAAGGATTGAGGTGCCGTGAAAAACAGTGGCATTGTTGGAAGCGTTTCAACGATTTGGCAGACTAACACGCTCGACCATCTGCCCGATTTCAGAACGCTGTATCCCTACTTATGACCCCCGTGCTCTTCAAGAAGCACTATAATCGAGCCTTCGACCCAACACACGCTCCGGGATTAATTAGGGTGGTAGGCCACACACACACAAAAATCATTTTCGTTAAATTGTAGGCCAGAATTTAAATAGCTTTTTTTCTGAATAAGGATGACTGATTTAACCTAATCGACTATTTAAAGTTCAGAAAATGATTCAATTTATTTTTGTTAGGCTATTTTGGCATAAAAAGGGGTATATGTGCTAGATGCGCCAGCAGTGATAATTAACTAATGAATAGCTCAATTGAGTAAAGCTTAGGGATTTGCGTAGCTAAGGGTGGGACTTATGCAATGAAATAGGATAAATACTGGCCTGGCACTCTATGGCCATACCTGGCCCTTGCGCCATTAAACACTATACATCATCATGAAATAGGATAAATACAACGTTATAAATATTAAGAAAGTAACGTTTGAAAAACTAAGTAATGTGAGAAAAATGGCTAACTTGGGGTGCTATGCAGGATGCGCCGAGTTTCTCGTTCGCACGAGTTTCACCCGAGTTTGCTCGATGGCAGTCAGTGAACGGAGATAGCAAGGAACGTGCAAGAACAGCAGGCAAAAAGAAATGTCGAGATAAAGCCGCGTATGACAACATGAGCGCACCCTGCGCGGCATAGTGATTCCGTGCTTCAAGCACAGAAGACTGCGCAGCAAAACGCGCCAGCGCCGCGTATTTTTATCAACGTATTATCACCATTTAGCAATACCGTGACCGTACCGCTGTCTATCTGCACACTTGCCGTGAGCCACTTGCCACGCTTTTCTAGGGAGCGTATAGGGCGTGCCTCCTCTTTCGAGCATTATCTTTCTATCCTCCGTCGAATGCGAACAGGGCACATGCGGTGCATTGTTGCGCCTACACTTTCCCTCAATCGATTACGTTCAAATACAACAAATAAAATAAGAAACACTTTATTTCTTGAAGTATCTGTTTTTCGTTTGGAATGCCATAAATGTTTGATGACAAACAGAGATCGAGCGAATTATAAAATTTTGCACTTTTTTGCCGCGAGTGGCGACAGTGAGGCGAAAGCTTACAAGCGGATACATTTTAGAGGGTCGCACGCACGAGGGAGTTCATACGGTGCGCAGTCGCCAGGGGCACTGCAGTGCTATCCTTGATAGGGTGCCTTGATGCCCGCGCGCATCGAGGCACTCTAATACTTGATAAAGTCAGTCATGACAATGATCTTTCCATTTCCTGACTATTAGGGGAATGGCAACGCAGCGCTACGGCATGGTTGTTCACCGTAGGTGCTTCACTTAGGCGGCTATTAAGGCCGCCACTTTATCAACTGAAGCTACGGGAGCAACGGTCGTCACTGCAAAATGGCTGTGCGGTATTCCAGGGTCCGTAGTGACGCAGCACAGTGAAAATGCGCCCGTTTATCTGCGAGCGGGAAGCCTCCGCGATGCATTGCAAAGAAGAGCGCGCTGCCCAGTGACACAATTCATCGCTTGTCATCGCTAGCCCAGTAAAGGTGCATCCATTGGCATGTATACGCAGAGTTTCAGTGTGTTGTTCTCTCCAATGTGCTTGCTGATTGCCTCTGCTGCTGAGCTAACAGCGATCGCAGATAGATATAGTAACGACAGCGCAGCAATCGCATTTTGGCGGGTGATGGCTCCTGTGTGCAGTTAGGAAATTAAACTTCGAACGCAGGAAGGGGTTGCAACTATTTAGTGTGCCGTGCTTCTGATGAAGAAATGCCATCGCACTGGGTTCTAAAAAGCGAGCGTTTCTCGGCGCTGACCGTGTTTGCGACACTGCAGATCCGATACACCACCGATGACAGAGCAGCCATCTCAAACAACAGTTGCGATACCTTTACGTTGGAAAACACTACGCACTGCTCAGCATCGTCATCCACCACGGCACATCGACGCCTTCCAAGCAGCTGCAGTGTCATTCCGATAATTATTTGCTGTGTGCTACGTCGCTACAATGCAGACAATGAGCCATGTTGTGGGGCCATCACAGCTTAAGAAGATAGATGCATGAGCCAGAGAAAGTCGCCGCTTTGTTTTTGATAGTGGTTCTCAGTTACAGTGCATCACCGATGACAGTGTGCTGTGCGTATTTTCTGTCGGCGGTCAAGATTGTTGATGCCTCTCAGTTCCGCACCACGTCACTGTTGCCGGAAAATAAGTTGGGCGTGGCCCAACCATGGCGGGCGCGCGCACAAGAGTTACATGCCTCGCGCGAGGCGTGACGTGTGGTTTTGATTGACACGCGAACTCGGGCCAAACTCGTACATCGCGAAACCCCCCTCGAGTTGAACTCGGGAACATGGTGGCGGCAGCAGCAGCCTGTGTAATCGCATCCAGCGGCAGCAAGCGTCAATATGACCATCTGGACCCGTTCACCTACATGTCCGACGTAGAGTTACAGCGTCATTTTTGCCTTTCCAAAACGTGAGTGCGCTGGCTGTGTGACGAGTTAGGCGAAGGCCGTCGTCTGCAGAGATAGGGTGGCGGGCAAATTATGCTTTCCCAGCGTAGACTGGTGTGACTAGGCTGCGGAGGAATAGTTCGTGCGATCGCTTCGGCTCTCTCCTGTTTCGAGCAAGCTCGTCCACCGCGCCCCAGCCCCAGGCCAGGTCCGGCGTCGTCATCGGAGTACTGGAGCACCTGCGAGCACCTGGGGTTCAACCCGGACCAACCAACCTGAGCAGGCGAAGTAGTCACATTATATTGGAAGACTCAGAATGGACGCCGGGCTGCCTTCCGGTGCAACAGGTGCCGAAATCAGTTGTGGCAGGTACACGGTACCGCGGCACGGCACGGGCAGAGAGGCGAAGGAAGTTACTGCGCTAACACGGACCGCCTCGGCCGTCCGAACGACCACCTCTCCAGGCGGCAAATGATTTGGCTCACGTACTGCGTGAGCAAAAGCGTAGACATATGGATCTTGAAAGAGACCGTAGACTTGTTTCCTCTAACGGAGCACGCCATCGCTGACTGGAGGAGCTACCCCATTAAGGTCGCGAGGGACGAGCTGCTGGCGCCAGCTCCACTCGGTGGCCCCGGGAAGACAGCGCAAATTGACGAGTGCCTTCTTCGCGGCGAGCAAAAGTGCAATCGAGGCCGCCTAATGACGGGCGACAACTTCCGCCGAGCCGCCAAAACTACGGTGGTGTTAAAGATGGTGGCCCATGGGTCTTCGGCATGGTCTGTGCGACCTGAGGGGTGCTGCTACTTTTCAAGGTCGACCGACGAAAGGCGGCGACGCTAGGCGCCATTATTGCAGCCAATGTTCAACCAGGGACCATTATTCATAGTGACGAATTGGCCGCATACAACTGTATCCCAAATTCAGTGGATGCTAACGGGGCTATGCCTCAATCTGCATTGGGACACAGTTAACCACAGCGTGCACTTAGTGGAAACCAACACGGGCGTTCACACGCAAAAAATAGAAAGTTATTGTCAAAAAGTAAAGCGCCACCTCGTCAGCAGTGGGTACAGAGTAACTGCACTGATGCTGGAGTCCCACCTGGGATGAATGTGGTGGCACTCAACGGCCACGTGCGCTGCAAAGACCCTTTCTTGCGTTTGTTAGAAGCCACGGATCGCTGGGGCTACCCAGTATAAAGACTCTTTCCTGCGGTTGTTAGAAGCCATCGCTCGGCGCTAGCCAGTATGAAGGTGCGTCACAATGTAAAAGAAAATAAAGCGTAGTTTTTTTATCCTTGCATGAGTGTTTTCCGACATTCCTGAGTGCTTACACGGTGAGCGCGCGGCAAACCACTTCTGCGCTAGCCGACGCTCCCTTCGTCTCGAAGCCTTACTTTAGCGCGAGCAACGAGCGATCTGTTGAAAGCCCAGTGTAAAAATCAGGCGCACACCAATCTGTGCTCGGAAATGGGAGCGCAAGCACGTAGCGAGCCGCACCAATCCAATCCAGAGGAAGAAAGAGGAGGGCGTGCATGCCCTCGTGGCATAACGCGAAACGATTAAACTACAAATTAGTCTAATACACATTCAGTGTACAATTTGTAAACTTTAAAACACCTATATCTACGGTAATTTGGCTAATATCATTGTACTGAATGCATTTATTTGATAACTTGCTTGTGCCTCTAATGCACTCGGTGGAACAACAAACAAGTGAAAGAATGCACTACCATGCACCGACCGTATGATCACGTGAGCCCCAGTTTGTCGACCGCCCATATGGCAACGCCCAAGGGATGATGGCCACCCAGAGTGAATCTAGATACACCAATGAAACTGGAGGTGTGCCGACGGACAAACTTTGTCTTGTTACCATTAGTTCTTTCATCTTGGGGCGTCGCCAGAGCTCGTGAAGATCCCGAGTTTCGCCAAACTCGGGGCATCCTGCATAGCACCCCTGGTCTCAATTTAACTCGAAAATGAGATGTGAACGCAAAAAAATCTTTATGTGAGGAATGAGTGTGCATAATTTCATATCAAAATATTATTTCGAAAAGTTATCAATGCTCGCGTAACATGAGATGGAGCAAAATCTTTTGAGCAAAACTTAAACAAATCTTCACACCATGTGAAAGACGTCAAAATAAACACCGAGCCCTAAAACACACCAGCTTTATAGCTGGAGCACACTTGACATGCACTGGAGCCTCCTTTTGTTCGTGTGGCTGCTCGGCAACAAAATAAAATGAGAAATGTATTTTGAATAACATTTTCATAAAAGAAATAGCAATCATTTTCGGTTTCACAATACCAGGGTATGGGTTAGAACACTCCCTGCAACTCCCAAACTAATGACCATAGGAAGACAATTCAACATGTTGCTGAATGTTTGGCCATACATAAAATGTAAGAAAAGAACAAGAAATCAAAAACGTTGACTTTAGAAAGTCGCCTTCCAGCTTGACCCATGCGTCTGCTTCCTTCCGCGTAGGTATACTTTGGGGACTTGAGGCTGGAGTGGCCCTTAGCCCATACGAAACCTGGTTTTAAGGACCGACAAAAGACGACCACAGAACGCTCCACAAGTGCTGAACTCCCGTGAAAGCATCACATGCTCGACACCTTCTTTAAATGTGCGTGGAAAATGAGCGATAAGACTTTAAATTTGACACAAGGCTGAAATGAAGCCACACCTATACGCGAAAACTTCAGCCGTTTATAGATGGGCAAAATGACTGCAATGGCAATCCTGCAGTTCCATCATGAAGATGGGTTACAACCATTTATTTGAACAACTTTATTCTCCATATGCCTTGCGGCAAATCCTGGCATTAAAAAAAGTAAGAAGAGTTGTTATTCTTTATCAGACTGTGGCACCCTCTGTAGGTGTGAAACAATACCACCACACCGATACTATAGATTCCTAGATTGCGCGCAGCAACTGAGCCATGCGCCAGCCGATTTGAAAGTAACGCCCGCACAAAAAAGTAGGCACTCATAAGGAGTGCCTACTTACCTGCACAATGAAATTTATCCCTGTGCAGTCCTCTCCTGTCAAAAAACATGGTGCAATATTTAGCCTATGTTCAATTCTTTTTTTCTCAGTCATTGCCACACGGACTACATAAGCGTGCACACCTACTTCATGCAGAAACTTCGCAGTAATGCTGTCATTGTCCTCATGGCTTCTCATATGAGGCTTTTTTTGAGAAGGAATTCGATAAAACTCCTGTTGCTGGACAATAAAGTGGGATTACAGAACGAACGATGACACCTTGACACGTGCAGAACGCCTCTGACGCAGTCGTGCGCATTAAGTACAGAGTTGACACCGACGACGCCTAAACCAGTTCGCACCATAGCTTGAGTGATGTATTTCAAGGTCAAAGCCACATAAAACCTTAGTTTAAAGTACCAAGGATAAGACATAATATCGCAGGAATTTTACATTGGCAGTGTAAGGCCAGCAGTCTGTATATGTATGCATCTAGGGCGCCGAGAGCATTTTTGTAGCAGTTGAGATGGCGTATCAGTATTTCTGTGTATTGGCCATTATGTGAAGTCCTTAGTAATGATTGAACTTTTACTGCTCGCAATGTTTTGTATTCTTCACGCTATAAAAAAGCTATATTGAACAGGGAGAGTCAAGAACACTGCCTTGCGGAATCGGAAGCTTGACATAAAACACTTAACCGAGCATTTGTAAACGGAAACAAGCAAGGGAAACAAACGCGTTATTTGAGTATCGAGGCCACCAGTGCGGCTAGTTAGGATGGAGGCAAAATTTGTGAGTTCGTGTCTCTAGACGGGTATGACGTCAGTTTGCTTCGTTCCCTTGTATCACTTGGTGTTTTAGTTCATTCCTTAAATGTACAGTAAAAACAAAAAGACACTTTCATAGGCTCTTTCGTGTACCGTTCTTCATAGCACTCTCAATTATACAAAAAAGACTGCGCACAAAGTGTTGCCCATATAAACCAATAAATACAGCGTTGTTCTTACATATATCCTAATTAAATAATCGTGTTTCCAGCACGTTGTGCATTATTGCGTTATTGTATAGCAGTTTCATTTCTTTTTGCACTACACGTGAATTAGTACATTAGGTCATTCATACTTAACAAGACTCAATAACTTTAAGGCTACTTTTGAGGTCTCCTCTAGGGCTTGCTGTTTTCGCATTCTCATTGCGTTACTTTAGGCAAACACTGCTTTAATATGATGATGATGATCATAGCCAATGACACATACCCTTTATCGTGAATTGCCTAAAGAGCGCGTGGCACAATAATCCCAAAACAATAGGTCTGAGTGTATCAAACGCCTCCGCTATTTGAACTCGCAAAAACTGTTAAGCGACGTTGAATCAGACGATGACACAACTGCGACTTACGAAACCAACTGTTGATTTCATGAACTTGTGCTCAAACGACATTAAACACTCAAGCACAACAACAGCGGCGAGTACAGGTGGCGATCATTCAAATCTGATCTGCGGATCAGACAGGTCGCCTATTTCTGTATGGCCCAAATAACTTTCCGGCGTAATCGCTGGTGCTCGCTTAGGTTCTATTATGCTCCCATATCCCGTGGAGCACGTAGTCCGATTGCACACGTTTTGGTGACAACATATAGGCAACACACAGAACCAGGGATAATTTACAAGAAACATCCGTTACTGAAACACGCGTCTTTCACAGAGCCACAAACGTTAACGAGTGAAAAGCGCTCACCGCGAAAAGACACGCGTACACATGTTAGCCTTTTAACAACAATGCGATCATCCCTGAAATTAAAATCTTGCGGAGTTACTGCGCTTGTCCTCTTAGGCGATTCCCCTTTTATTTTAATAGAACACCAGCCCTGTAACAGGACTCCCACGAAAAGAGTATGGTGTAAAGCAAAGAAAATTCCACTGCCGGACGGCTATTTGTTATTATGATTTTAACGCAAGAGCGTTAATGACCCCGGATTGTATGGTATGGTAAAACTTTATTAAGGTCCTTCGGAACGCGCCCGTAGCGGGCCACTAGCCGTGAATGGTATGGTATGGTAAAACTTTATTAAGGTCCTTCGGAACGCGCGTCAGCACGGAGCGGGCCACTGTCACGTCGGTACAGAAAGGCCGAGCCCCTCTGCTGCGTCGCGGGCCCAATGAACAGCCCATAGCTGTGCTTCAAGGTCGGGGCTGCTTAGGGCAGCCTCCCATTTGGATGACGTGACGCCGTCGCCGTCATGTAACAAAAAATCCGGCGTGGGTCTCAGCGTCAGTTTCGGCGTAGGCACCGCCGTCCGCGGCCGAGAAACTAATCCTCAACCACGCAGGGCCTCAGATATATTCAGGTATGTGGATATACTACGTCTTGCTATATGACGTGCGGTATATGCGGGTTATATTGCCACACCATTCTATCACTAATGTTGCTCATACTTTGTCTCACATTCTTGACAAAGCTATTCCTCGGAATTTTGTAAATAACAACGCACAGACAAATGCCATGTAACAAAACATCTACAGCGCATGCATTTAATGGAAATCTTCTCAAAGTGCGAAACAAAAACGGAAACCTGAAAATTATGTAATTTCTTTGGCGTGGTTGCGGACAATCTCCGGGATCGGCCCACGCAAGAGGCTGCGTTTCTGCGAGAAAGCTTGCCTTCGTGCATAGCGTTCGGCGCCAGCGTTTCCCAGTAACAATTAAGGTTGCATTAGGTGCTGTATTCGTGTTTGGGCGAATACGCTGCACGCATTACTGAGAGTTGAACCGATAAGGAGGAAGTAGCTGCTGGCGGCTTTCCAGCGCGTTGCCACGCGAACGTGGTCGAGCGCGAGGGGCCCGAGAAGGCCACGAGCTAGAATCACGCTTGCGCGTGCAGACGTTCGGACAGCTCTTTCTCGTTCTGGACGGAGCACCGAGAGGACGGCGAAGACAACGTGGCTGTTCCGCGCCAGCCGTAGCAGGCCTCGACCGTCTTCCCAGCAGGCAGCGTCAACGGTAGCGTGCTGGCTTCCGTGGTTCTCGGTGGCCAGACACTGCGGGGTGGCGCATGGACTTTGCTCAAGGCGGTCCCGTTCAAGCACTGCTGCCGGCTGTCTCGCAGTTTCTCTCTGTACCAGGCAGCGCAGGTCCTGTAGCAACTTCTCGTCGACCGCAAGTGGATCTGGTTCATCAGAGCTGCTACGGTGGCAGGTACTGTGAGTCAAATTTTATATCAATAGAAACGGAGATACACGGTCAACTATTCAGTTAGACTGGTAGAATAGGCTGGACACCTGGCAGATCAGCTCCGTGGGCGCCCGCAAGTTAGAGGACGATTAATGCAAGAGAAAATAGTTTCCACCCAAATTACAGCAAGAAAATACAAAGGAATCCCTTAGGTCTTTACCGGAAAACTTTGCAGTTGAAGAAGACTTCCTCGTCTACTTGTGGATCCTAAATCTACTTTCATTTCTATCGATGTTCCTTCATGTTGGGTTATGAGTAGTTAAACAGACCGTACTTCCGATAGGTGTGAGAGCTCGCTTATACGGCTTCGCTGTGACTGCTCTATCATTTGTCATATTGAAACACAACCGTGAAGCAATACTTGCACGTTGTGTTTTACTGTCTCAAGCTTAAAGGTCAGCTGTTAGTTTTTGCGGCTCTGGCGATAAGGAGTAGCGAGCAACGCAGCCAGGAACGTTGCTAGAAGCACTTTTGAGATGATGTGAATAGCTTTTTCCTCCAGCGGCGTGATCCTAGAATACAGTCGTTTCAATGTGACCGTAAAAATGATAAAATGAATTGAGTATTGGCTATTTTTTTGTAATTAGCAAACGAACTAATATGCATGCCCATTCACCTAACCTCTGCCACTCTTATGAAAGAGAGGGTGAACAAAGCATATACGCGTCCGTTATAATTGCAAATATGCATGCCGCATGCAATCTGGAATCGGTGAGACAGGAAGACGAAATGGCTCAATACGACGAGAGACGCGCTGGAAATGTCAGTTACGAACGCGTCCTCCAGCCAACTATACGCCATCTCACAAGTACCAAGCAGCACTGTCGAAGGTGCGAGGCGTACCCAAGCAATATCCTTAGGCAGTGGTGCGCAGTTCTTGTCGTAACTCACTGATTATTGCCTGCACTAGTTTAATTTTTGCTCGCTACATGATATGGTACAGCGATAGGTGACATGATATGGCCTTTGGGCATGAACGTTGTATGCCGACAATTACTGTGGAATTTACCGCCGGTAACCGTAACAGCCACCCTAACCGTGATCACCGGCTCTCCGCCCTGGCAGCAAGAAGCAAGTGGCAAAATCCGTCGTCGATAAGTCTCGTCTCAAGCTGAGGTCAAAGCGTAGGTATCTTTTTTCGAAATTATTGAGGACGGCTGTTTGTTTTCACGCTCCTATGGCTACAGACACGGCGCCGAGCCTTAAAACTGGTCTGATTTCTAGTTAGCACTAGACGCCACAACACCAGTAGCACTGGTGATGCGTTGAAGATGCGGAAAGCTATAAAGGCCTATTTGTTCACGGCACAAATAATTTACTACGCCATTCTAGCACGGTACATGATGACGTTAGCGAGCAAACGCCAAGTAGACGCCGATCAGACGCTGTGCCGCAGGTGATCTGTTGTTAAGGCGTGCGTCTCGACTACTTGCTAAGCAGGCTACAAGGTAACTGCAGGAAAAGCGTGCACATGATGCGAAGCCCCGCTGTCAGACGCAGGTAAATACAACTTATGGTTATGGTGTCGAAACACTTTCTTCGTAAGTCCACCAACCATGGAGCATGTACAGACAGGAGATCAAGAAACGCTGAGCAGACGACACGGTGCGGATGAGATCTCGAGGGGCATACGGCTTTCCGATTGGTTAAGAATTCGTGTAGCTTCCACAGTGCTGCCAGGAACTACTGAGATAGTTATAGGTGGACCATGATGAGCAATTGCAAGTTTATTCAGCAATTAGGCGCTGTAAAATCATAGCAGGCAATTCGTTTGGCCTTGTAGTAACAAAAGTACCTATATATTCGGCTTTTTGGTCAACGGCATCCACCTTCGTCGGAAAGTTCTGCCTAACCTCCTGAAGCGGCGTATATGCACGTAGATGGCATCGACCGTCAACGGCCGCTGCTGCTCCGTATGCATCAAATATAAATTTCAGGCATGGGGCCAGACAATCAATTACGAACCCAAATAATGGTTAGTACTGCACTGTACAGGTTGAACGGAAAATTTGTCGCCGTAATTGTGAATCGTACTTACCGATGGTGTCGCAACCTGACGCTTGCCGCGTTGCATTGCGGTCGCGCAATACAACGCAAGCCGCGTCCGACCACAGAAAATCATTCGCAAAAGGAAAACAGTAAAAAGAGAAAAAAGAGAAAGAGCATGCCCTGAAGTTTGCTCGTAGCAGCGTGCAAGTGAGTGCGGAGAAAACAGTATTAGGACAACGTTAGGAAGAACATCGCTGCCGGATTGAGCGCCGCCCAATGAGACTCGCCGGCGGTGCATGAACGTTTGTCGCTACTTAAAGAAAGCAGACAATACAGTACGATGGGAGAGGCGCTGCATCCCTTAACTCATATTTAAATCAATGCGTCCCTTAACTTATATCTTGTAGTACAGTTGGCACTTCTCCGAGGTAAAATTTTTAAAAATAAATTGCTGCTAGGCGAGGCGGGCTTACGAGCCAATGGTCTTAAAGCGTAAGCTTGCATGAAAGATATTCGAAGGTGTGTTTACAGGCTTGCGTCGACGGCGCAATGGACACAGCATCAGTCTTTTTATGCCATGGCGCACTTTCTAAGAGTTTCCGAGAGCGCGGAATGTTGACGTTATTGTGCACCTGCGCACTTATTAGCAGTCAAATTATCTCCACAGTGCCGGTAGATTCTAAGCAAGCTTCTCTTTAAAGTCTGTTTCTAGCAATACAGATCGTCCGGATACTCCCGTGGCATAAGAGCGCCAACAGAGATAGCCATAGCATGGCCGCTAGATAACGTGGCCTTGGCAAGCATAGCGCGCGACGCGGCCACCGAGCGGGGCCCTGCGTGTGATAAGGCGTAGTGTAAATGAACAATTATCACAGTCAGTTGCAAATAGAAGAAAGAAAACACTAGCATTTTTTGATACTAGCGCAAACAGCTAAGCCGTCATTCGCAGCAGAAAAATAAATCTCATTTTATCAGTTTAGCGTGCTCAACGGGCCCTTACGCTGGAGGGTGAAGGGAACAAGGCACATTACCCGAAATATTTATCAGGGCGTTGCTTTAGCGCCTCTCACATGTAACGCAAGCAGGTGGCTTCTTGAATTGATTACGCCTATTTAAACAACTGTGTCTACCACAGGCGCCAGCTACGCGCTGCCAGTTTGCTGTGAGACGACCAAGAAACCAAGGGCCATATTCTGAAACGTTCCACTACGGCAATAGTTCGCCTAGGCGATAGTCATGTTCAGTAAATCAACCGCATGCTTACCCGCGACGTCAGCATGCACTACTAACATGCGCACTTGAACACTTCGAAGCACACGAGAGAGCGCACCATGCGTGTGCAGAGTGGCTCGGGTGCGTTGTTTTTCGAGTGTACCAGCTGCAGTACGATACAGGCGTGTTCGTTTATTCAATATACCGGGTGTTACAGCGAACACTTTCAAAAACTTTTTCAACTTTGTCTGTGGCAGCTAGTACAATTCTAGTTCATGAGATGGTCTACTCGAAGAGGGGGTCATTACTTGCACGAAAAAATGAAAGCATAATCGACGAGTTAACCAAAATTCACTAAATAAGTTCCTAACTATAATTACCGTATGGCCCATATTAGAATTTCTAAATTCTAGCCTTTCAATTCACAAGGCGGATCTATTTGGAAGGATAACACCACTTTGGACATAAGAATTTTAGGAGGTATGCACTGGCGTCCCAGTTATTTTGTGCTTCAATTTATAAAACGATGTTTTGTTAAGAAGGCAATTGAAACGCCGATGCATTTCTCCGCAAAGTTAGTGAATTAATATCTCCACACTGGTGTCATCCTGAGAACTCGTTCCAAGTGGATCGGTCATTTGACCTCCACGGCTAGAATTTGTATATTGCAATTTGAGCCATAAGGCAATTAGCTAAAATGTAATTAGCTAACTTTTGTGAATTAGTCGCTTATGCATTCAAATTTTTGTGCATGTGCGCCTATTCAAGTAGACCAGCTCTCATGAACTAGAAGTGGAACGTTTCAGAATGCGGTGCCAAATAGATGCACCATAACGCTCCTCTAGATCGGCTTCATAGTGGAACGTGGGTAGCGTTCAACCAAAGACGCAGGCCCAACGTTCCTATGCAGGTCTCCGCTCTGTGCGCTCGCGCATTAGCGTTCCCGCGAACGTTTCCGCTGAGCGGCTATGAGCAAATTGTTGGGATACACCTGTCTGGGTGGAGCGGGCCGCTTCAGGTAAAACTGAAATTCAAGCTTGTCCAAACTATTTATTGTCGCGTCAATAGACGGTAGACGCATCATTAGTTGCCCAGCAGCAATTCCCTATTACTTCACGTTTAGTTACGCACTATAGAGATGGTCATATGCGCAGACTGACAGGATTAGTTTGTTCCTGAACAAATTAGTATATTTTTAGGAGATAAATGTTGTGCACGTGTGTTGCGTGGATGGTTACCAGACTCTTTACAAATGAGGTGTTTAAAAAATGTTTAATCAATGCATCGCAGCCTGCAACCTTTAGGCTATACAGTGTGTGAGACACTGGGACTGCATATTTATCGCATTTTCTGGTCTCAATGCAGCGTCGCAACCGGCCAGTGCTGGCTCTGTAACCGCTACTGACCAATCCTGAAGGACCATAAAAAAAACTGGGACACAAGCTTCACCTTTAAGAGTGGAACGCGATAGCATTCAAAGATCCCTGGAGCTTATCAGACTTTTTTTCTCGTATATTGACACGTATACATACTTGAAGCCAAAACATTTCGGGTAGCCTAAATTTGTTTGTTTTTCTCCCATAATGCCCCTTCAGGGCCACGCTATAAGCCACTGACACTCATACTAATTACGTTACAGACAGTGCCTGGAGGCGGTCACCTGGAGGCCTCCTCCATCTTCGGGAAGCTGTCAGGGGTATTGCACCTTCAGCCAGCCCGTGGAAACGCCGTCGACCAGATTACGGGTAAGATGCCGCTCTTCTCCAGAAGTTTGCTTGGTAAGGACTCCCAGTAAGAAACTGGTTCCATTGAAACATACTAATAAATGGAAGCTATATGTATATATATATATATATATATATATATATATATAATTTTTGCGGGTAGCTCTCCATGAAGAGAGGTTTTATTGGGACGAACGTCTTCGTCTGCCCTGTTTTACCCCGTGTCCCACTACTGCTGGCGGCACATACCCATATCAAACAAAACTCACGCTTGTAACGCATTCCCCCACGTAGACGAAGCCCACCGGGCAAATCCACCAGCATCGCGAGCGGTGCAAGGCTTCAAGCGGGCAACAAGAGTCACTTCAGTCTTCGAAGAGCGTCGACCATTTGAAAAGAGACGCGCTATGCGGTACATCAATTCGCTTATACGATCGAACACAACGTAAAGTCCAGCATATTGCTGCAGTAGTTTTTCGCACAACCCACGTTTTTTGGTAGGAGTCCACAGCCATACGAATTCAACGGGATCATATGTGACGTGTCGGTGTCGGCGGTCGTTATGCGCCTTCGAGGAATCTTGTGAGATATGGTCTCAGATATGCAGGCATCATCGTGGCTCATAAAAGAGAAGATTGTATCGAGGGTATAACGTGGCGGCCGAGCGTAAAGGAGAAAGAAGGGGCTGTAGCCGCTAGTCTCGTGCTGGGCAATGTTAAATGCAAAAGTAACGAAAGGTAGAACGCTGTCCCAGTTCTTGTGGTCCGTCGAGACGTACCTACATTGACAACATACTCTTGAGAGTTGGTGCATTCCGTAAGGCCGTTTGTTTATGGGTGGTACGGTGCAGAGTGTCGTAAAACTAGAACACAGACAAAGCATCTCTTCAACCACATCTGCAATAAACTGTCACCCACGATCGCTGATAACGGCTTTAGGAGGACCGTCTCGGAGGATGATAAAGCGTAGCAAGAAAAGGCACATTGCGGCTGCAGTAGCCGATGGTATTGCAGCCGTCTCACAGCAGCGTGCCAGGTGGCCAGTGCACACTACGATCCAACGATTTCCGTTATATGACCGTGGAAACGGGCCGAGAAGGTCGACGGCAACTTACTCGAATGGAGTCCTTGGGGTTCGCGCAGGGTGTAGTCTACCAGGAGGAGTACTTGTGGGACCTTTGCGACGTTGACATTTGTTGCAGCTAGACACGTACTGCCGCGTTGTCTGACGCATATTAGATCAGTAAGATCTTGAAGACGGCGAAAGCGTGCTAGCATGCTCCCAAATGACCGGAGGTTGGGTCGTGATGCATAGCCCGCAAGATGGAAGTGCGCAGACTTTTCGGGACCATCAGAAGATATCGTTAGCCAGTGGTAGAATAGTTCTTGTACAGAAGTCCACCACGTCTGCAAAAACGATTGGCTGTTGAATTCTGTTTGGCAGCAAGCAGTTTTAAAGTGTCCTCGTTTTGCTGCTCAGTCCTAAAGGTATTGAGATTAGAAAATGCTGGCTCCAAGGATACGATGTAGTGGTCAAAGTTTCCGCGTCACAGTGCGTCGTGGGAAGCGGTAGCCGCGACAGGCAGTCGGCGTCGTCGTGTCCGTCGACCGCGTTTATAGAAAACAGTGAAGTAGTACTACTGTAGACGGGGTGTTCAACGTGCAAGCCTACGAGATAGATCGCGCATATTGACGAGCCAGCACAACGAGTGATGATCTGTGACGATGGTGAAAGGGCGTCCGTACAGGTATGACCGACAGCGCTGTACTGCGAAAATCGTCGCGACACATTCTTGTTCTGTGACGGTGTAATTGCGCT
>NC_051155.1:79497635-79542551 GCF_013339745.2 Dermacentor silvarum | reverse complement strand
TTGCATGAGTTTAACTTAGCTTCGCATTTATAAAATCATACAATAGGTTCCTCGAGGATGCTGCAAGAATCTTCCAGGAGACGCACGATTCACCGTGTCCTAGCCTCACGTATTTGTGCAATATGTTTTTTCCGTCCGTTAGAAACAAGTCGAGGGGTCGCATGAAAAATTCCCAGCCACCTACGCTCTATTACGAGCGCTATAGCATTGTTTGGATAGTTGCCCTTGCTCAATGCATCACACTAATGCTGAGAAAGGGACAGGACACTGACGTGTGCGTTTGCTTCGAGTTTCGTTGCCATAGCAACAGGAACGTATTATTAATGTTACTTTAGCAACCGGAAAACCTGATATACTTGTCCTACAACTTTCTGAGTACAAGCCTACAACGGTTATAAACTGCCGTCCATATTTAGACTCGTTGCGAAGTCATGTGCTCGAAGTCACGTGCGAAGCTCAGCGTCAATATATAGAAAGTAATATATATATACTATATATATATATATTAATATATATATATATATATATATATAGATACTCTGACCAGCGTGCGTCTTGTTTGTTATGGGTACGTGCCGCCAGAAAATAGTGGGACACGGGTAAGAGGAGGGCAGACGAAGAATAGGTTCGCCTAGCGATAGCGCAACCTCGCTGGCGCTCAAGACCGGCGGTGGCGTCCCAATAATCCTCGCTTCACGGAGAGTTACCCTAACGAGTGGTGGAGGAGCTGGGTACACGCCGTCGGCCGTACTACGCAGTCGCAACCACTTGAACTTCGCCCGAGCCGCCATCTAGCCGGCCTATCGCCGACAACAGTCATGCCACAGAACGGAGAATGAGACCCGGAGCCAGAGGAAACCGGGCAAAGGTCAACGCCAGCTACTCCTGCACACCATTACATGGAACCACGCTCATTCGCGGGAAGAGCGGGAGAAGACGTGGACGAGTCGCTTACGCACTACAATCGAGTGAGTCGATATAACCTCTGGAACTCGGTCACGCAGCTTGACAACGTCGTCCTATTTTTGAGAGAAACCACACTGATGTGGTTAGAGAATCACGAAGAGTCCTTAACAACATGGGAACTCTTTGTTGAGGAAATAAGGAAATCTTTTGGCGACACTGATGCCAAAAGAAACGCGCGGAGAGAACACTTGCCCAAAGAGCTCAAACTGCAACAGAGACATGCACTACCTATATAGAAGAAGTACTCAAGTTGTGCAAAATCATAAACCTGCGGATGTCTGAGAACGACCGAGTCAGACATCTTATGAAAGGAAGAAGACGTCTACAATTTTCTGATAGGGAGAGGAGACCTCACGTCCATCTCAGATGTGTTGCGTCACTGCCGTACATTTGAGATGTTGAAGACACGTCGGATTGCGCCCAAATTTGAACGACTGGCAAACGGGAGAACTGTAGCCAGCGTCGATACGAGTCCGTCCACCAACCTTGCCTCTATTATCCGGCAAATAGTCCGCGAACAACTGCGCCAACACAATGACCTAGTGTGCAACACAGTTCAACCGCCGCCTACGTACCCAGTGCATCACTCCGTGCCCACAGCACCATGCGCTACTTTACCACCGTCTGTGTGTGTCACGGACGTCGATGCGGCTGGAACGACGTGGCCACATCTGGAGACGTTTCCGTCAGAACAGCGGTACGGTCAACGCTTTCACTCCAGCCGTGATGCACAGAGGCGGACAGCTCCTGTTCTGCGTACTCAGGTGCTCTACCCTGTTCGACGACCTCTGCCGGCTGAGGGCTTTGAGCGGCATTTCGTCGAGCTTCCTCTGCCCTTGTGCTACGACTGTGGTATCGAGGGCCACATCGCCAGGTATTGCAACGTGGCCCCACAACGCCGCCAGCCGCCGATGTACGACCGATCAACAACATCTGGCCACGCGTTCTCCGTGCGCACACATATCCACGCGCTATGTCCAACGAGAACCTGGGAACACTTCGAAACCGTTCACCGGCCTCCGATCGGAGCTTGACACCAACTTCGGCCCCTCGCGTAAGCCGGTCGCCATCGCCACTGTGCCGCTACCTAATGGATTCGCCGCAAAACTACTCAGAGCGGCCGTTGGAGGTGAGCCCACTGGACAGTCTTCGATTATGACAGAAATACCTCCCGCAATTTGCATGTTTAAAAATAAGGTTCTGTACGTGTAGACGGCGTCTCAACAATGGCCTTAGTGGACACTCGAGCGACCGTTTCCGTAATGAGTCACGCAAGCGCCGGTTAGTACGAAAAGTGCTGTTTTCATGGGACCATCCCGAAGTGTTTCGTGGGGTGAGTGGAGAAATATTGTACCCTGTAGGTGTGTGCGGTGCAGTAGTTAGCTTGGGTTGTTAAACGTTTACCGCGCCGTTCGTAGTTTTACCGCATGACGTAATTCTGGGCCTCGATTTTCTGAAGCTGTGGGCTGCCAATGTGGATTGCCACACGGGAGAAATTACTGTAGATTCGAGCCTTCCGGCTGTATTTGTGGAACACCCGCCGTGTTACAAATGTGCCCATTGTGTGCCCGCAGATACCGTCATACCTCCACTGTCTGCAAAATGTGTCCCAGTCGTCTGTTCTACAGCAACCGACAGAACATTTGACGCTGCCGTAGAGCCCGTTCCCCTTAGTTGCCTTAAGAAGAACGTTCTAGTGCCCAATTGTATGCTGTCAGTTATCGACGGATGTACTGTCTTATGGACGATAAATTGCTCCAAATAACCCACAATTCTACCAGAGGGTCTGAAATTTGCGGCTATTTGTGAACATGAAGTGTCAGCATTCGTCATCCTTGCAGAAGGCCCCGATCCCTCGAATGAGTCTCATTCGGTTGCATGTGCCATGGACCCTTTTTGGTGGCTATGATAAATAAATCGCTCAGCACTAACCAACGTCAGGAACTGGCAAATATTCTACTAAAACACTTCCAGGTGTTAGACTTTTTCCATCAAGACGCTCCGCCATCCTTTCCCCCTGCTCGTGTACACCATCGCATAGACACAGGATCTCACCAGCCTCTGCGACAAAAGCCATACCGGGTGTTACCTTCGGAGCGCAAGGTGATCAACGACCACGTGCTTGACATGCTAAAGAAAAACGTTCTCAAAGAATTGAGTACAACGTAGGCAGACCCCATCATTCAAGTCAAAAAGAAAGATGGCACATGACGATTTTGCGTTGATTACCGCCGCCTCAACGCCGTTACCAAGAAAGACGTATACCCTTTGCCCACGGATTGATGATGCCATAGATTGCCTTTCTTCGGCCTCATACTTTTCGAGTATAGACTTGGGGTCCGGATACTGGCAGATTCCGATGCACAAAGCAGACAAGGAAAAAAAAAACTGCATTCGTTACACCAGACGGATTTTTCGAATTTAATGTGATGCCGTTCGGACTGTGTAACGTGGCGGCAAATTTTGAGCGATTCATGGACAGCATTCTGCGTGGTTTGAAGTGGAAAGTCAGCATGAGTTATTTGGATGATGTCGTCCTTTTCGCACGCACGTTTAGTGAACAGAACGCTCGCCTCAATCTTGTACTAGAGTGCATAGGATACCCCAGTAAAGCACGTTGTGGGGCTAGTTGGTGCGTTGTGGGCTAGCATGTGAAGCAAGGCTTCAAGATACTACAATCTTGTTTAAAAGTAAAGACTCTGTGGCACGTGAATTGTTGGAGGCCAACCAGATTAAGAAGAGAGGGGAAACATCTGTCAGCTCCCCGTCTCTGAATATATACACAAATGAAAGTGTCTTTTTAGATAAGTTTTAGATTGGCCATTTCCTTCATGCATATCTTCAGTGTTCTCACGCGTGCGCATTCATATAATCAGTGTTCCCCCTTTTTTCGTTCCCCCTCTCCCCATGGCTATATAGTCAAACACCTTTGCCCACAATAAACAGTTGCAAGTAGCGCCGGTCCTGTCGTTGTCCCTTCGTAATGTGCTGTCACTGTTGGCGCTTCATCTTTTGAAAGTGCATAGGAAGCATGCTTGAAAGAGCATAGCATGCTGAAAGTGCATAGGAAGCAAGCAAGCACGGCCCTCTCCAAGAAATGTCGCTTTATAAAACGCCAAACACTTGTTCTAGGCGACCTAGTGGACAAAAAGGGCATAATACCTGATCTAGCGAAAATGGCTGCGGTCGAAGCATTTCAGCAACCTCGCTCAGTAAAACTGCGAACCTACTTGGGCCTTCGCTCATATCTCCGTCGGTTTAATTCCTGATTTGCTCACATCGTGCATCCACTGACCTGTCTGCTTCAGAAAGGCGTTCAATTTGACTGGCCCCAGAATGTGGGTGTGCTTTTCGTGAACTGTAGTTCCCTTTGATGTCCCAGCCAGTTCTCCAACACTTCGACCTGGCGGCTCCAACAGAACTACACACGGATGCTAGTGGTATTGGTGTCGGCGCTGTTCTGATTCAACGCTTCGACACCAAAGAACACAGCGTAGCGTACGCGAGTCGCTCTCTAAGCAAGTCCGAGTGCAATTACACCGTCGCAGAACAAGAATGTCTCGCGGTGATTTTCCCAGTACAGCGCTGTCGGTTTTACCGGTACAGACGCCCGTTGACCATCGTCACAGACCATCACTCGTTGTGCTTGCTCGTCAATATGCGTGATCCATCTGGTAGGCTTGCACGTTAGGACTCCCCGTCTACAGCAGTACGACTTCACCGTTTCTCATAAAAGCGGTTGACGGCGCGCCGACGCCGACTGCCTCTCGCGGCTACCGCTTCCCACGACGCACTGTGACGCGGACAACTTTGACCACTACATCGTATCCTTGGAGCCAGCATTTTCTAATCTCAATACCTTTAGGACTGAGCAGCAAAACGAGGACACTTTAAAACTGCTTGCTGCCAAACAGAAATCAACAGCAAATCGTTTTTGCAGACGCGGTGGACTTCTGTGCAAGAACTAATCTACCACTGGCTCACGATATCTCCTGTTGGTCCCGAAAAGTCTGCGCACTTCCATCTTGCGGGCTATGCATCACGACCCAACCTCCGGTCATTTGGGAGCATCTAGCACGCTTTGCCGTCTTCAAGATCTTACTGGCCTAATGTGCCTCAGACAACGCGGCAGTACGTGCCTAGCTGCAACAAATGTCAACGTCGCAAACGTCCCACAAGTTCTCCTACTGGTAGACTACATCCTGCGCCACCCCCAAGCACTTCATTCGATCGAGTAAGTCAGCGTCGACCTTCTCGAACTGTTTCCACGGTCCTCTAACGGAAATCGTTTGATCGTTGTGTCCACTGGTCACCTGGCACCCTACTGTGAGACGGCTGCAATACCATCGGCTACTGCAGCCGACATGTGCCTTTTCTTGCTACGCTTTATCATCCTGTGTTCATCATCCTGTGTTATCAAGCCGGTGTTAGTGATCGTGGGTGACAGTTTACTGCAGATGTGGTTGAAGAGATGCTTAGTCTGTGTTCTAGTTTTTCGACACTCTACGCCGTTCCATCGATAAACAATTATTCTTACCGAGCGCACCAACAGAACTCTCACGAACATGCTTTCAATGTACATACGTCTCGACGGATCACAAGAACTGGGACAGCGTTCCACCTTTCGTTGCTTATGCATTTAGCACTGCCCAGCACGAGACTACCGGCTACAGCCCCTTCTTTCTCCTTTACGCTCGGCCGCATGTTATACCATTGATACGATCTTCTCTTTTATGAGCCACGATGATGCCTGCATATCTGAGACCATCTTTCGTGCAAAAGAAGCCCGCCGCCTTGTTTATTTACGCACTCTTGCTTCACAAGATCGCTCGAAGGCACGTTACGACCGCCGACACCAACACGTCACATAAGCTCCCGGTGAATTAGTGTGGCTGTAGACGCCTACCAAAAAACGTGGGTTGTGCGAAATACTACTGGAGCAATATGTTGGACTTTACGTTGTGTTGGAGCGTATAAGCGAAATGGTCGACGCCCTTCGAAGACTGAAGTGACTCATGTTGCCCGCTGTAAGCCCTGCACCACTCGCGATGCTGGTGGATTTGCCCGGTGGGCTTCGTCTACGTGGGGCGATGTGTTACAAGTGTGAGTTTTGTTAGATATGGGTATGTGCCGCCAGCAGTAGTGGGACAAAGGGTAAAACAGGGCGGACGAAGAAGACGTTCGCCTAGCAATAGCGGAACCTCGTCTGGCGCTCAAGACCGTCGGTTGCGTCCTAATAAACCCTTTCTCCATGGAGAGCTACCCGCGACAATATTATATATATAATACAAAGGAACCAGTTTCTTACTGGGAGTCCTTAAACTTCGGGAGAAGAGCGGCATCTTACCCGTAATCTGATCGACGGCGCTTCCACGGGCTGGCTGAAGGTGCAACCCGCCTGACAGTTTCCCGAAGACGGAGGAGGCCTCCAGGTGACCGCCTCCAGGCACTGTCTGTAACATAATGAGTATGAGTGTCAGTGGCTTATAGCGTGGCTCTTAAATGGGCGTTATGAGCGAGAAACAAACAAATTTAGGCGAACCGAAATGTTTTGGCTTCAAGCAGAAAACATTATCCTTAAGGGCGTTCAGCGCAGTTCAGCGAGCTGAAGCTGCAGTTACGATGAGAGAAGCCGTAGTTTTAAGATTATTATTCTGACCACCCGATAATTTCTCGCACGAACATCGAGCAGTTTAGTGTTCTCAGTCACCGTTTTGTTTACTTGCAACAAACATCGGCAGAAAAAAGAAAAGTTGATTTGTCCGTATCAACGGTTCCCTGTTACTGTGTGGGCTATGAAACGAACAAGACACGAGGGAAGTTGCAAAAAATATTTACTGTGACCGATTGGATGACACAGCCGCGTACACGAATTACTTTTTTTTTTACACGGCATCGTATCCCACAACATAGTTGAGTTTGCCCTGCCATCCGTAAAGCATAAGTGATGTTATCTTTTTGCGCCCCTGTGGGACGTGCTACCTTTTATATAGCGTCCTTATAACCTCTTCTTTTCGGCTTTCCTCTTAATTTTCTCGCCTGTTGTTTCAAACCGCATATACAACGCGTAGAAGCAAGGTAAACATGACAAAACTGCGGAACACATGTGTAGGGTAAATATGGTTCTAGATCCCCGATGTGAAGCTGCGCTGCAAATCTTTAGAGGACACACAAGATGAAAACACAATCACGCGAACAGCTTAATCCGCCAACAACCAGTTCACATTCAGGAGTCAAGTCGAAAACAAACGAATAAAAAGCAATGCGAAAGGGGGAAATGTGCGAGACATCTATGCGTTTCTTTAAAACCAGAGCTCTCTCCAGCTGTTTCGTTTTAGCAACGTAATTTTTTTGCCGAGTCATCATCACTCTGAAAGCACAATTTACGGCCATTCTTGCAAGTTATCACATTTTTTTGCAAGTGTCCTTTCCTATTTTTCACCAAACTTTCACTTGGACCCTGAAATCGCAAATTTGCTCTTTTGCAAGTCACTTCCCCCTCTCCATAACCACTGGATTCACTCTTGATTCACCCTATAACTGCTTCGTTCTCGTTCATTCAATCTATTATCTCGGGTTTACTTTCAGCATATTTGATTTCTTGTATTATTCCAGATTTCCAATTTTAATCACCCTTGATTCCCCCTATCAGCACTTGATTCACCTACATTCACTCTTATTTCACTCTCATTTACTATTCGTCATTACCTTTGGTTTGACTGCTATCACCAAACTAAACCCTTTTAATTCACCATTAATTCACGCTTAATTCACCACATTACCCTGTCTGTATGCCCATTATCTCTTCAGTTCACTTGCTTAATCACTCTTCCACCCTTAACCGTGGTTTTGTGCGCATTATCGCCTCTTATCCCAAGAAGATCATTCCCTGTGGACGACGCAGTTTTGAAACGGCCTCCAAACGGAGACCTCACCATGATACATAAAAGCCTTTCGCCTTAATAGCACAACACCACAATCATTCTATCGGCCATACAATACCAAGCAGCACTGAGAAATTTGTCGAGTTATCATTCCGTTTGACGCCGGTCAGCAAAAAAATATAACACTTGCACTGCACTTCTTTGTCCGTACTGCGACAGCCAGCAGGCCCTGATCGCAAAGAACGACCCTTAGTACAGGTGTTTTGATGCTGCTGCTAATGGGGGCCGTAGCCGGCAAAGAGATTCGATAGTTTTATGCAAAATTTACTGGAACCATGTCTGGCTCCAGTGTCTTCAGAAGCTGCAAGTCAGGTAGTCTAGCCATCATGGCAATAACGACAAGGCATAAATTCAGCTAAAATTGTGTCCTTGCTTTAAACGACTTTGTGACTATTTTCTTGAAGAAAATATTTCATTATAAGTGCAGCACTTTGTAATGCTTACGCTGATCTTGTCTATGCGCAAAAAGTCGGTTTCATCCGTTCACGTAAACTATGGTTCGTCACTTGGAAAGATAAAGCCTTATCAATAGCCCCAATTGAAATTAGAAGTCACAATCATGATTATACAAATCCGTGAACTGCACCCATTGTACCCATAATAACTCAAGATTACTAGTGTCATATGTCCCTTTAGCATTTCCAGCAGAAAACTATACATGATCGACACCCCCTTTTTATACAGCGAAACAGTTTAGGGCTAGGTTCTCTAGGATCGTGTCCGCCTGTAGAAAAAGCTATCAGCATTCGCTTTGGCTCCATGTGCGTGGCGGTTTCCCGCCAGCCGTGGCTTAGCACAGATGTCAGAACGGATGATGGATGGCCCATTGTTATACCCCTCGTAATAATTTCAAACAAAGACGTGAGCGGCCTATATCTACGATAGGAGAACAAGAAATGTTATTCCCTACTATGGCACCCGCTGGGGTGGCTCAGTCAGCTAAGGCGTTACGCTGCTGAGCACGAGGTCGCGGGATCGAATCCCGGCCGCGGCGGCCGCATTTCGATGGAGGCGAAATGCAAAAACGCCCGTGTGCTTGCGTTGTAGTGCACGTTCAAGAACCCCAGGTGGTCGAAATTAACCCGGAGCCCTCCACTACGGTGTGCCTCATAATCAGAACTGGTTTTGGCACGTACCCAAGACAGAAGAAGAAGCCTACGATGGCACAAAGGCGTCAACAGTTGAACATAGCCGTGCAATTGTCCCATAGAACTGCTGAACTATTGACGATCAATTGACTTAATTCAATAAGCACACTGCTCATATTCATGTTCAATGGCCACTGTACTCGAGCGTCGCATATAGTGAAACAGGCATGAAAAAAAATACTTGAAAGCTGGAAATACTGATTAAAAAAAGCGATACTTTATGTCTGCCTGAGGCAATTAAATTAAGACACAACAAAAACAGACAAATCTATAAAACACTATAAAAGCCCTTCTTAACCTCTAATTCATGCTCATATATCAAAGTGGGGCGATAGGAGCGCAAGGAACACAATAGGCATTTGCCTAAAATCCGGTCTCTAGTCATGATAGCGTCGTATTGTAATTTGAATATACGAGAAAAAAGTCTGATACGCTCCAGGGATCTTTGAATGCTATCGCGTTCCACTCTTAAAGGTGAAACTTGTGTCCCAATTTTTTTCATCGTCCTTCAGCATTGCCCAGTAGCGGTTACAGAGCAAGCACTGGCCGGTTGCGACGCTGTATTGAGACCCGAAATTGCGACAAATATGCATTCCCAGTGCCTCACACACTGTATAGCGTAAAGGTTGCATGCTGCGATGCATTGATTAAAAATTTTTCAAACACCTCTTTTGCCTAAAAGTCTGGTAACCATCTACGCAACACACGTGCATTACATTTATATTCTAAAATATACTAATTTGTTCAGGAACAAACTAATCCTGTCAGTCTGCGCATATGACCATCTCCATAGTGCGTAACTAAACGTGTACTAATAGGGCATTGCTGCTGGGCTACTAATGATGCGTCTACCGTCTATTGACGCGACAATAATTAGTTTGGACAAGCTAGAATTTCAGTTTTACCTGAAGCGGTCCGCTCCACCCAGACAGGTGTATCCCACCAATTTGCTCATAGCCGCTCAGCGGAAACGTTAGCGGGAACGCTAAAGCGCGAAGGCACAGAGCGGAGACCTGCATAGGAACGTAGGGCCAGCGTCTTTGGTCGAACGCTACCCACGTTCCTCTACGAAGCCGATCTAGAGGAGCGTGATGGTGCATCTACTTGGGACCGCATTCTGAAACGTTCCACTTCGGCGATAGTTCGCCTTTCGCCTTCAGACGCGCGCTGATTGGCTGGTTGAGCAAAACCGGAAAATAAATCGCGTCATCTAGAAGGTCCGGTGCACGTCATTTTGACGTCACCGTGTGATTGGGTGCTCGACATACAGGGTGCTTCAGCGAATACTTTCAAAAATGTTAAAAGGTTGCCTGTGGCAGATAGCAAAATTCTAGTTCAAGAGAGCGGGTCTGCTCGAAGAGGCGTACACGCACAAAAATTGAAATGCATAAGCGACTAATTCACAAAAATAAACTAATTACATTTTAGCTAATTGCCCTATGGCTCAAATTGTAATTTACAAATTCTAGCCGTGGAGGTCACATGGCGGATCCACTTGGAACGAGTTCTCAGGATGGCACCAGTATCGAGATATTAATTCCTTAACCTTGCGGAGAAATGCATCGGCGTTTCAGTTACTTTCTGAACAAAACGTTATTTTATACATTGAAGCACAAAAGTAACTGGAACGCCAATGCATATCTCCTCAAATTATAATCTCCAAAGTGGTCTCATCCTGAGAATTAGTTCCAAATAGATGCACCTTGTGAACTCCAAGGCTAGAATTTGTAAATTGCAATATGGGCCATACGGTAATTATAGTTAAGAACTTAATTAGTGAATTTTTGTTAACTCGTCGATTATGCATTTCATTTTTTTGTGCAAGTAATGACCGCCTCTTCGAGTAGACCATCTCATGAACTAGAATTGTGCTAGCTGCCACAGACAACGTTTAAAAAGTTTTTGAAAGTGTTCGCTGAAACACCCGGTATATTGAATAAACGAACACGCCTGTATCGTACTGCGGCTGGTACATTCGAAAAACAACGCACACGAGCCACTCTGCACACGCATGGTGCGCTCTCTCGAGTTTTTCGGAGTGTTCAAGTGCGCATGTTAGTAGTGCATGCTGACGTCACGGGTAAGCATGCGGTTGATTTACTGAACATTACTATCGCCTATGCGATCTATCGCCGCAGTGGAACGTTTCAGAATATGGCCCTTGGTTTCTTCGTCGTCTCACAGCAAACTGGCAGCGCGTAGCTGGCGCCTCTGGTAGACACACTTGTTTAAATAAGCGTAATCAATTCAAGAAGCCACCTGCTTGCGTTACATGTGAGCGGCGCTAAAGCAACGCCCTGATATATATTTCTGGTAATGTGCATTGTTCCTTTCACACTCCAGCGTAAGGGCCCGTTGAGCACGCTAAACTGATAAAATGATTTATTTTTCTACTGCGAATGACGGCTTAGCTGTTGGCGCTAGTAACAAAAAATGCTAGTGTTTTCTTTCTTCTATTTGCAACTGACTGTGATAATTGTTCATTTACACTACGCCTTATCACACGCAGGGCCCCGCTCGGTGGCCGCGTCGCGCACTATGCTTGCCAAGGCACGTTATTGAGCGGCCGTGCTATGGCTATCTCAGTTGGCGCACTTATGGCACGGGAGTATCCGGACGATCTGTATTGGTCAAAACAGACTTTAAAGAGAAGCTTGCTTACCATCTACCTGCACTGTGCAGATAATTTGACTGCTAATAAGTGCGCAGGTGCACAATGACGTCAATATGCCGTGCTCTCGGAAACTCTTGGAAAGTGGCATAAAAAGACTGATACTGTGTCCATTACGCCGTCGACGCGTGCCTGCAAACACTCCTTCGAATAACCTTCATGCAAGCTAGCGCTTTCAGACCATTGGCTCGCAAGCCCGCCTCGCATAGCAACAATTTTTTTTTTTAATTTACCTCGGAGAACTGCCAACTGTACTACAAGGTATGAGTTAAGGGACGCATTGATTTAAATATGAGTTAAGGAACGCAGCGCCTCTCCCATCGTACAGTACTGGTTGCTTTCTTTAAGTAGCGACAAACTATCATACACCGCCGGCGAGTCCCATTGGGCGGCGCTCAATCCGGCAGCGATGTTCGTCCTAACGCCGTTTTCCCCGCACTCACTTGCACGCTGCTACGAGCAAACTTCAGGGCAGGCTGAAGACGCATTATAGTGAGCAGTGTTTCTCTGCATGTTTTTATTTTTCTCTTTTCCTTTTGCGAATGGTCGCTCGGAGCGACCACAGCTTGAAACGCGGCGTGCGTCGTATTGCGCGACCGCAATGCAACGCGGCAAGCGGCGGGTTGTAACACCATCGGTAAGTACGATTCACAATTACGGCGACAAATTTTGCGTTCGACCCGTACAGTGCAGTACTAACCAGCTTTTGGGTTCGTAATTGATTGTATGGCCCCATGCCTGAAATTTATATTTGATGCATATGTTGCAGCAGCGGCTGTTGACGGTCGATGCCATCTACGGGCATATACGCCGCTTCAGGAGGTTAGGCAGAACTGTCCGACGAAGGTGGATGCCGTTGACCAAAAAGCCGAGTATTTAGGTACTTTTGTTATTACAAGGTCAAACGAATTGCCTGCTATGATTTACAGCACCTAATTGCTGAATAAAACTTCGAATTGCTCATCATGGTCCACCTATATCTCAGTAGTTCCTTGCAGCACTGAGGAACCTACACGAATTCTTAACCAATCGAAAAAAAACATTAATTAAATGATTGCCAAAACCACGATCTGAGTGCCAAAAAGTGCCAAAACCACGATCTGATTATGAGGCACACCGTAGTGGGAGACTCCGGAAATTTGGACCACCTGGGGTTCGTTAACGTGCACCTAAATCTAAGTACACGGGTGTTTTAGCATTTCGCCCCTATCGAAATGCGGCCGCCGTGGCCGGGATTTAACCAATCGGAAAGCAGAATGCCCCTCGGGATCTCCACATCCGCACCATGTCGGGTTCTCAGCGTCTTCTTGATCTCCTGTCGGTACATGCTCCATGTTGGTGTACTTACGAAGAAAGTGTTTTGACACCATAACCATAAGTTTTATATACCTACGTGTGACAGCGGGGCTTCGCTTCACGTGCACGCTTTTCCAGCAGTTCCTTTGTAGCCTGCTTAGCAAGTAGTCGAGACGCACGCCTTCACAACAGACCACCTTCCCAGTGCCATCGCCAGCATTGAAGATGTACAGTCATTTAAGACCGCAGTTGTTGACCACTTCACAGAATAACCTGCGCAGCTATTGGTTTATTCGGTAAGTTTTGTATTTAACATGTACAATAACGATGCTAACGCTATTGTCATTCCAGGCCTTTGGTATTGTTAAACCTGTTAAACTGCTCTGTTAATCATTGTTCTGTTTCTTCGTTTTTTTCATACATAGCTTTGTTGTTGTTTACATTATTGCGCTTGTCTAATCAGAATGTACCCACCCCCTCTGTAATGCCACTTAGGCCCTGAGGGTATTGCAATAAATAAATAAATAAACCTGCGGCAAAGCGTCTGACCGGCGTCTACTTGGCGTTTGCTCTCTAACGTCATCACGTACCGTGCTAGAGTGACGTAGTAAATTATTTATGCAGTGAAAAAAAAAGCCTTCATAGCTTTCGGCATCTTCAACGCATCACCAGTGCTAATGTTGTGGCGTCTTGTGCTAACTAGAAATCAAACCAGTTTTAAGGGTCGGCGCCGTGTCTGCAGTCATAGGTGCGTGAAAACAAACAGCCGACCTCACTAATTGCGACAAAACATACCTACGCGTTGACCTCAGCTTGAGACGAGACTTATCGACGACGGATTTTGCCACTTGCTTCTTGCTGACAGGGCGCAGAGCCAGTAACAAGGTGATCCCGGTTAGGGTGGCTGTTACGGTTACCAGCGGTAAATGACACAATAATTGTCGGTATACAACGTACATGCCTAAAGGCATCATGCCACCTATCGCTGTACCGTATCATGTAGCGAGCAAAAATAAAACTAGTGCAGGCAATAATCAGCCAGTTACGACAAGAACTGCACGCCACTGCCTAAGGATATTGCTTGGGTACGCCTCGCACCTTCGACAGTGCTGCTTGGTACTTGTGAGATGGCGTAAAGTTGGTACTAGGACGCGTTCCTAACTGACATTTCCCGCGCGTCTCTCGTCGTAATGAGCCATTTTGTCTTGTTGTCTCACTGATTCAAGATTGCTTGCGGCATGCATATTTGCAATTATAACGGACGCGTATATGCTTTGTTCACCCTTTCTTTCATAAGAGTGGCAGAGGTTAGGTGAATGGGCATTCATATTAGTTCGTTTGCTAATTACAAAGAACTAGCCAATAATCAATTCATTTTATCATTTATACGGTCACATTGAAACGACTGTATTCTAGGATCACGCCCCTGGAGGAAAAAGCAATTCACATCATCTCAAAAGTGCTTCTAGCAACGTTCCTGGCTGCGTTGCTCGCTACTCCTTATCGCCAGAGCCGCAAAAACTAACAGCTGACCTTTAAGCTTGAGACGCTAAAACACAACGTGACAAGTACTGCTTCACGGTTATGTTGCAATATGACAAATGATAGAGCGGTCACAGCGAAGCCGTATAAGCGAGATCTCACATCCATCGGAAGTACGGTCTGTTTAACTACTCATAATCCAACATGAAGGAACATCGATAGAAATGAAAGTAGATTTAGGATTCCCAGGTAGACGAGGAAGTCTTCTTCAACTGCCAGTTTTCCGGTAAAGGCCTTAGGGATTTCTTTTATTTTCTTGCGGTAATTTTTGTGGAAAGCTATTTTCCCTTGCATGAATCATCCTCTACCTTGCGGGCGTCCACGGAGATGATCTGCCAGATGTCCAGCCTATTCTGCATGTCTAACTGAACAGTTAGTTGACTGTGTATCTCCGTTTCTATTGATATAAAATTTGGTTCACAGTACCTGTCACCGATGCCGCTCCGATGAATCAGGTCCATTTGAGGTACACGAGAAGTTGCCACAGGACCTGCGCTGCCTGGTACAGAGAAACCGCGAGACAGCCGGCAGCAGTGCTGGAACGGGACCGCCTTCAGCCAAGCCCAGGCGTCACCCCGCAGTGTCTGGCCACCGAGAACCACGGAAGCCAGCACGCTACCGTTGACGCTGCCTGCTGGGAAGACGGTCGAGGCCTGCGTCGGCTGCTGCGGAACAGCCACGTTGTCTTGGCCGTCCTCTCGGTGCTCAGTCCAGAACGAGAAAGAGCCGTCCGAAGCGTCTGCGCGCGCAAGCGTGATTCTAGCTCGTGGCCTTGTTGAGCCCCTCGTGTTCGAGCACGTTCGCGTGGCCACGCGCTGGAACGCGGCCAGCGGCTACTTCCTCTTTTTCGGTTCATCTCTCAATTATGCGTGCAGCGTATTCGCCCAAACATGAATACTGCACCTGATGCAACCTTAATTTTTACTGGGAAACGCTGGCGCCTAACGCTATGCACGAAGGCAACCTTTTTGGTAGAAACGCAGCCTCTTGTGTGGGCCGATCCCGGAGATTGTCCTGATTAACGCGAAAGAAATTACATAATTTTCAGGTTTCCCTTTTTGTTTCGCACTTTGTGAAGATTTACATTAAATGCAAGCGCTGTGGATGTTTTGTTACATGACATTTGTTTATGCGTTGTCATTCTCAAAATTCCGAGGAATTTACTTCTACTCTGCCAACAACCGCGCTCGTCGCTCGCCGGCCGCACTGTCTCTTATCTCCACACGGCTCTGACCTTTTCTATGCGCTGTGCATTCGCCGCTCAGTTTCCGTTGAAGCGATAGACCGCAGGTACCTTCGCCCGCTGCGACGTATATGCGCTTGCTGCCAGCGTTTTGACAGTCGTTGTCGGCGGACATTCACTGTGATCTATTTATGTTTGCTTGTGCGCGCTCACACCACGCTTGTTGATTCAGTTAGTAATAGTCGGGCCACATTTTCCAACGCACGCTACACATGCAATCCTGCCCGGATCGGCAGTGCAGCGCTACAGGTGTGTCCCTTCGCACGCGCTGCCCACGGGAAGCGCTTCTCATCAACACCACCGTTTCACACGCGCCTTCTCGTGGTCATCGAGTCTCTCTTCATGTCGGTCTACTTACGCCGCAGCACACCTGCTTACTTAATCAGCTTACTACAATTCATATTGCTACCAAAGCCGCTCACCTTACTTCGTATGACATTGCTGTGTTGCTATCGCATTCATTGCTTCGCCCTTAGGGCGAAACTGTGACATTTTGCTATACGACGGCGACGGCGTTACGTCGTCCAAATGGGAGGCTGCCCTAAGCAGCCCTGATCTTTAAGCACAGCTATGGGCTGTCCATCGGGCCCGCGACGCAGCAGCGGGGCTCGGCCTTTCTGTAACGACGTGGGAGTGGCGGGCCCGCTACGTGCTGACGCGCGTTCCGAAGGACTTTAATAAAGTTTTACCATACCATACCATGCTCTTTCGTGAGAATCCTGTTAGAGGGCTGGTGTTCAATTAAAATAAAGGGGGAATCGCGAAGGAGGACAAGCGCAGTAACTCCGTAAGATTTTATTTTTCAGGGATGATCCCATTGTTGTTAAGATATTAACAACTGTACGCTTCTTGCGGTGAGCGCTTTTCACTCATTTACGCTGTGGCTCTGTGAAAGACGCGTGTTTTAATAACCGATGTTTCTCGTAAATTATCCCTGGTTCTGTGTATTGCCTATATGTTGTCACCAAAACGTGTATAATCGAACTGCAGTGCTACACGGGAATATGGGAGCCTCAGAAGAACTTCACTTCATCAAGCGAATTGCGTGCGATTTCTTGGCGTATGGTACGTGACTCCAGGATGTACTGGAGACTCGCTGTAGTCACCAAAGTTTCATCACTCGAACTACGCTTGGATGCGGTGCGAAGGATGACCGCTGCACGCTGCGGCAGTTATCCTTCTTCGATGTTGAAATTACAATCGGCACTGGTGTTGAATCGCATGCTTTTCCATGTGCCCCTAATATCACCATCAAAGTCCCAGTATGGTCGTTTGCAGTCTGAACATCGGAAATGTCCCAGGACAGATATTGGCGTGACAAGGCGTGCCAAGTCACAGTTGTCGTCTCTCCGCCTCCTTGTATCTGAACATCTGTTCTTGCAACTAAATTTAAAAAAATTAAATTATGGGGTTTTACGTGCCAAAACCAGCTCTGATTATGAGGCGTGCCGTAGTGGGGGACTCCGGAAATTTGGACCACCTTGGGGTTCTTTATCGTGCACCTAAATCTAAGTACACGGGTGTTTTCGCATTTCGCCCCCATCGAAATGCGGCCGCCGTGGCCGGGATTCGATCCCGCGACCTCGTGCTCAGCAGCCCAACACCATAGCCACTGAGCAACCACAGCGGGTTGTTCTTGCAACTGTGCCGCTTCACCGAGACATAGGCAGGAAGAGCGCTTCTCCAAAAACTTCGGAGGCGGACGGAATCTCACCTTTTTGTGGCAGTCAACACACTTCGTGTACTTGGCCTGCAATTTGCTAAAACATGAGGCTGTCAGAAACCACCGTTTGGTTAAGATTGTCAACATATCATACCGCATATTCGCACCAAGCGCATTATACCAGTAGCAGAGGAAAAATCTGTGGTGGTAGAACACGTCGACAGAATGAATGACACTTCTGCAGCTGTATGCCGACGGCTCTGTTGAGAAAAAGAATAGCGCCAGCACAGCGGCCTACGTGAGATCGACCCTTATTGTCACATGGGCTGCCAGACTTGATTGCGTCGTGTCTTCTACGACATGTGAAAGTGTCGCCATTGCAGCAGCTTTGCGGACGCTGAATTCCTATCAGCCTCAGCCAGCAGTTCTCTTTTCAAGACAGCAAGGCCGCGCTTCAACTATACTCCGTGGTTGTACCCTCGACCACGACATTCAGCGTACTTTACATGCTGCTAAATATTTTCCCAAAGTCGGATTTACCATCGTGTTGCAGCGGGTACCTTCCCAAATTGGCGTAGCAGGCAGCGAGGCCGCTGGCAGACTGGCGCGCAAAGCGCTACAATTCAAGCCCACAAAGAAGGCTACCCAGGATGCAAATATAGACATGAAAAGGGACATCTTAAGCCACTTCCGTCCACTGTGGTCTCCACCTCATCGACCTTGTGTGATTAGAGGTCTTAGCAGAACTTATGCCGCTCTCCTTTATCGCATCCGCACAGCGTCAAAGCAAACCCCACCTTCGTGGTGAAAGACAGGAACTGGCCCATCATTGTCGTGTGTGCATTGCCAAGCTTTCGATGACATTGAACATTATATACTAAAGTCTCCTGGATCTGAAGCAGAATGCAAGAAATAATAGAACGACTCAAGCAGAAGACCGCACCCGACTTAAATGCAAGCGTCATTTTTTTTCCCGAGAGAACATTGGATATGTACGAACGAGTTGCTTCGGATCCTTCTAATTTTCTTCCTTGACGCAATGACAATGTTGTTTATTTTCGCATCAGTACAGAGTAATGAAACGAAGGAGCGTGCGGGAAAATGCTGTCATTTCGACAGCTTAAAAGACCCCAGCACCCGCCCCTCTCCCCCCTCCCCCCGCGTTGGGGTTCACGGTGCTGACTTAAGTACAATCAGCCTATAACATTTCAGAAATTATACAAAATGTACAAAATTTACACAAACAAACAATTGTGTACGAAAAAGTAAAGGCCATAGCCTTATACCCGCTTACAGGAACAAATAAAATATGATCACATATTTCCATACAGACAAATATTCTTCTATAAAGACGCCAAAGCAAAAGCACAAGGTATATATTATTATGAAAACATATTTCTGCTTGACGCAGAGCAAGAACGAAAACAAAGCAAACGTACTGTTGCCTAAACAAGAAAACCAAAAGACAAAAAAAAGCACCAGACCAACAAAAATGTTTGCTCAGAAAAAACATTCAAAGAACTTTATCTAGTTTAAGTTGAAATAACTACGAATAGCTTTAAAGGTCGTGTTCTCTAATTGAATCGCTTCGCTGTTTATTCCATTTAGTAATCTTGGTAGGTTATTACGAGGCGTCTGTTGTCCATATGTTGTTCTTGTGTTGGCACTTTCAGGGATTTCTTTTTGCGTGCTGCATATATAGTGGTATTGTTTTGTAACTTGGCAAGTTGCTTAAAAAAACCCAATCCAGTATGTAACTCTTGTTTATATGCTCTACACAGTCGTTAATCGTATATTGTTGCGATTGACATAACCTTATATTTTACAAAAATTCATGTGTCTGAAAGTGCCTAGGGACATTTTCAATTATACGTAAGAACTTTTTTTGAAGGACATTAATTTTGGCAAGATTTCCTTCAGTGGTAGTAGCCCAAATTAAATGAAAATAATTAGGGCCAGATTGAAACAAGCTGTTAAAAGTAAGCATCAGGCCATTTTGTGGCATTCTATGGCTATTGCGATAAACAATACCAAATACGTGTCACAGTTTTACTGCCAAACAGTCGATATGTGTATCCCAGGATAAGGTTTTTTGAAAGACAACACCCAATGTTTTAAAGCTGGATACCATAGCGATAGGCAAAGAGTTTAGTAGTATGGTTTTATTAACAACGACGTTTTTATTTTTACTGCGAAATATCCAATGTGCTATGTTCGACTTGCGAGGTACGGCGCACTGAGTCGGATTCTTTTACTTTGTGCAGTGACTACTCTTACATTGCACACCGGAAAGTGTTCGGGTATTGTCTGATACAACGCTAAAGACTAAGGGGAAGGCGTACCGTATGGCTTGGCGCTGTACGATTTACCGGCGACAGAAATTTCGAGTGCAGCCACAGATTGCCTGTGATGATTGTGACCAGCAATACATTCCGATTATCTTAAACTATATAAGTTTTAAGCTTCACCAGTTGTTGCCGCTGAAGAAGGTAGTTGGAGGCATCGAGGACTCCTTGCAATTCTGGTCGGGGCAGTACAATGAACTGCGACGGCGTAAGTACAGAAGCGAACAGGAAATTAATTAACTAAACCGCCGAACCGAAAAACTCGACAAAAACGAGAGCGACGTCAGTCAGACTTGAAGTCGAAATTGACGCTATTGAATGGACGAGCCGCTGCCTTAATCTTGAATTCCACGGCATCAAGCACACAGAAAATGAAAATCTGATTGATAAGCTAAATGTGCTAGCCGCGCAGCTTGAGCTTCCACAGCTAACTGCTAATGATGTTGCAGCGGTTCACCCTCTGCCGTCACGGAAAGAAAAAAATCCCGGGCATAATACGTCGCTTTTCCAAACAGACTGATTGGTACCATTGGTTACAAAGCAGGAAAAAGCTAGCGTGATATGAGTGAAGAGGCCTTCACAAACGCTAATGTGACAAAACGGACACGTGCTTTGCTGCTCGAAAAGAAAAACTCGGCTAAAAGGGAAAACTACAAATATGTGTGGCACAACAACGGCCGCGTCCTTGTGCGCGAAATGAACGGTGGACAGGCGGTGAAGATTTTAACTGCGGGCGATCTGGACCAGCTCGGCTAAGACGTGTAATTTTGCGATAACCATGGTTGACTCAAACTTAGGAACACAAGTATGCGATAAATATATAGGAAAAGCGTTCCTAAAATCATTTAAATGTTGGCCCTGAACATCGGGGCAGTTCTAAATAAGAAACCTGAACTTTGTTATTTGAACAACAACGGCTTTCATTTGATGCAATATTATAAACACAAACATGGTCTTCTGACCATGCAGATGTTTTCGGCCTTCCATACTATAATACATTTTATCTAAATCGTTCGTATATATGCCCACGGCGGCGGGGTGGGCATCTTGATTAAGAAAGAACTTGCATGTGAATTACTGCCCGAACGTTCTGTAAGTAGACATGACTGCAAAATCTTGTCAATCAAATTACAAAATATGCTAATAACTGTCTGCTATCGTGCTCCCAATGACATTGTGTCCTCTTTTTTAACTATCTAGAAGCAATTTTTGAGTTTGTAAACAAAAATCGTTTTGATGTTATGTTTGGTGGTGACATTATTATAAGTATGTAGAATAATGATTTTTGGACACTCAAGCTTAACGTTCTACTGACAGTGAACGATTTAGTGAATCTAATTATGCTACCCACTAGAATGATTCAGCATTCTTCATCTTTAATTTACATCTTTTGGGAGTGAACGCACGGCGGAGAACAAACGCGCGTTCTGCGCCGTGCTCGCTTAAGGGCTGCAGAAGTAGGCGTCTCTTCCTCCTTTACAAACACCATATATGTATACTATAGAGCAAACGCGCCTTCTTCCGACGCGCGAGAGACCGTGGGAGGGGGGGGGGGGGAGGGAAGGGAGGCAACGTTTAGCTGCTGCACCAAGTGCCTATTTATATCAGGGGCTCCGGCAACAGTCACCAACGCCGCACGCATTTTGAGCGAACGCGGGCAAAACGCCGACGGCGTCGACAACAGCTCTGCGTGTTGCCGGTGCTGCTGCATGTCCAAGTTTATACAGCTGATAAAGCTAATATCATTACTCCGTATAGCTCTCTACAAATTTGCTATCGCAATTGATGCTTCGCCTTTCAGGTGAAACTGCGACACTTTTTCAAATATAAATTATGCAAACCTTAGTGCTGGCGTATTCGCTAATGATCTCAGCGATCACCTAACTTTACTTTTTTGTTGTAAGGTACGTGTACGTAGTAAGAGGCCAAAATTAAGCCACTTTGTACAAAAAATAACACAAGAAGACTTGTCCAGATTTAGGGAACAAATGAAATGTATCTATTGGGAAGAAGTGCTTAGGTGCTGCGACGCAAATTAGGCCTGTGACATATTTCTTCCTATTCTAAAACCACTATATGCAGCCAGTTTTCCAGCCATCCCCGTTAAGCAACTTAAATTGGAAACCTTGAATATGCTCAGACCTTCTGTTACGAATCGGCGAGAAGAATAACCTATGTTTAAAGTTTATTCAAACTAAAGATCCTTAGCTTTTTCGTCAGTTTAAATCATGCCGTAATCGTTTGGATAAAGATATAAAAAAGCAAGGCGTGACTACTTTGCTAATTTTTTCGGCGCTGCAGCTGGATGTTCTGAGCTTATATGGAAGAGACCTAATTCTGTCTTAAACATACAGTGACTCCTGATAAAATTATGTTAGAAACAACTGGTCAAGAATTTTCAGATACACTGCATGCAGAGGCCTTTAATAAGCACTTTATTAGAGTCGTTAACATGCCCGTTTTGCAAAATAACCTAAATAACCTTGCCAATTGCTGAACCAATTTTTAAACCAATTTTAAACCAATTTTTTAACCTTGCCAATAAAAAGCAAACCTTGTTAAAAGCAGACAATGAAATTGAGGTAAATAATATATTAACCCCAATAGAAGTAGCGCAAACGATATCGATGGATTCTAGATTAAACCAATTAAGTATGTTGGTGATCTATTATGCCCCTGTGTTTCTTATATATTTATGAGCCTCTGTCTTAATCAGGATGTTTTGGAAGTAGCTCGTGTAATCAGGCTGTCAGGAAATGGAAGTAGCTCGTGTAATCGTGCTCCACAAACAAGGTTATAGAACTGACATGGGCAACTAACGTTCCATAACAATCCTTGCTTTAATATCAAAATTTCTGGAAAAATAATTTTACATCGCTTTCTTGAATTTCAACAAAAACATAACCTTATAACTCTGTTCAAGTTGGTTTCCGTAAACACCTTAGCACTGAGTTGGCGTTATTAGCTCAGAAAGAATTAATCTTAACCGCAGTAGACGCAGGAAAATTGCTCTTGGCAATTTTTGTGGACTGTATCAAAGCCTTCGACCATAAAAGTCATTCTTATTTAACTTAGAAGCCTTTACGCTATGGTTACCGCGGCACAGCTACACACCTGAATAAATGTTAATAAAAATTTAATTATGCGGTTTTACGTGCCAAAACCACGATCCGATTATGAGGCACGCCGTAGTCGGGGACTCCGGAAATTAGGACCGCCTGGGGTTCTTTAACCTGCACCCAAATCTAAGCAGACGGGTGTTTGCGCATTTCGCCCCCGTCGAAATGTGGCCGCCGTGGCCGGGATTCAACCCCGCGTCCTCGGGCTCAGCAGCCCAACACCATAGAAGACATAAATCAGTGATTTGTCCAGTCCGCTTACTATACCTTGCGGTGTGCCGCAAGGTAGCCTCTTGGACCCCTTTATTTTTAATCTTTACAATAATGACATCTATACACTGTTGCGCATAAAGGACATGGACACATAACGAAGAAAGCGTTCATTCTTGTGTCACGCTTCTTTGGACATACTAATGACATGTGCTTAATATTATCCAGTCTGCTCTCCCAGCAAGCGTTCAGCAAAAAGATCGTGAATCTTTAAACAACGGATGTCGACCCATTTTATCGCAACTTGCGCAGGCCTAGGACGATGGCCAATAATTTGGCCTGAAAATGATTGTAAAGATCGGGCAATCGGAGAGAGGGGAGTCAAGGTGCGGCGTATCTCATTTCACATGGAAGAATCAGTTGCGACTATCTCACTTTCCTGTGAATACAGGAGACATTAACATTCTTCCCTATGCTTGCATGATGTATCGCGTTCATCCTTGTGGAATCGCTGCGTTGAGGTCCGTCGGCATCAGCCGTTTTACCCTTTCAATTATGGGCACAGCATGTGGGCGGTGTAGAGCAGAAAGACAAGTTGCGCAACGGAGAAAGAGATGAGCAAATATTGCATAAACTAATATTGACACGAGATGTCACATTGCACAAGAAAAAAGTAAGGGAAGCCAAACGCATTGAATTCGCTGGTAAAGGATTTATCAACAGATCAACTAAGTCTACAAATTGTCCAACGAGTGCAGTTGAATCGTTCACTTTTTTCCAGTTCGATATCCTACGGCAGAGTGGCTATATCTGCTTCGATATGAAAATACCAGGATAATACAGCAAACCACCGCAGCCTTGTTTCGCGAAAGTCTCGCCCTTCTTCCAAGAAAAAGTAATTTTCTCATCACGCGAAGTTCTGTACCGAATGTAAAATGAGGTGCGCTGAAATGCATTTCTAGTTCGGTGCACAAAAACAGTTTCACACAGAATGGTCACAGTTCTCCACAAAAACTTCGATAAAGTTAGGTTCGCAGAAATGCGCATGAATTCAGCAGAGACGAGGCCTTGTGTTTCACTGACATACAATAAACCTACACCAGGGCTCTCTGTAAGACATCGCTTCACTTTTGTTGATATTAGTTTGGAAGGTCGGCAACTAAAGCCACAGGTGTCCCCAGTAAGCAAACCTTCCAGATCTCGTCGCAATTATAACGCAGGAATTATAGTGATAAGAATATTAACCCTTGAATGGAATTGTATATATAGGACGACATAAATGCAGATGGGCAAATACTGTACACTTTAAAGTAGACGCGAACGATCGTCACAAGAGGCAAAAAGCTACGCAATAGCCTCGTGTCGAATCGACTGCAGTTCGTTGTGTGCGCGCTCCAATATGATAAACCTACAGCAAGGTTCTTTCCAGACAACGTCTGGCTTGTGTTGATGGTTGTTTGGAAGGTCGCTACCTTAAATGAAATGTAGGCAAACCTACCGGAACTCTTTCGCAAACCTACGAGCCACTACTTCAAAGCAATAAATTATAACGCAGAAATATTAACGAATATAATAACGCATAAATTGATAGATATATAGCTGACGAAATAAATATGTACGCTTAAATACGCTACATTACGAAATAGACGCGAACGATAGTCGCTACAGGAATCAGACGCATAAATCACGCATAAATAATTCGCCACAACAGCAAGCGGATCAAGACCCGAGCCCGAGAGGTCCTCCCTATCGACAGGCGATGATTCGAGGCACTGTAGGCACTGATGACTGCGTGCCGGAGACCCTGCTGATGCATGGTGGAATCCTCGGCGTTCCTGTATCCATTATGTTGATGCGCCGAAGAAGCCGTTAACAAGCCGTCGCCGGTGGCCCCTCTCGGGGGGAACGGCTTGCGTGGCGCTCACTAGCCTCCGCGAGCCCCGTAGCCACTTAACCCTGTGCGCTCTCCACTGGGGCTTTCGTGGCCGTCGACCGGCCGGCCTTCGTCCTTGGAGATTGGGTGGACGCGGTGGCTTCCTAGCGCGGCCATCCTGGGCAGAGGCGACATCAGGCGCATGCATCAGCACGGCCGTGGACACCAACAGGGCCATGAGCACCAACGCGGCCAGTGGCCGAGTCAGCTCCTCCAGGCGGAGCACATCTCTCCACGTCACGCCGGTCAGCCCAAGGGTGATGTAGTGCCAGGCTGCAGTAACGCGGCTATTCGTTAACTGCGAAACAAAGGTAGTGCCGCGCATCTCATTAGGACAACTTTGCTACACATGCAGTGGCATTTCAAAGCATTTCCACAGAATTTCTTAAATAAATAACGTTAGAAGCCGCGAGCTCTTCGGTGCGTGCAGTACTTTCCCGGAAAGGGACGTGTTTTTGAAAGCCAGTCGTTTGTTCATTACCGTTCTTTAGGCATGCGTTGCTGACGACCAATCACGCTCAAAACAAACCTAATCAAAAATATTTATTACAAAACAAGAGAGCAAGAATGCTAATTGTTCGCGGTGATTTCATAAATAGGTGCATATTATTGAGCGCTCCAAAGGCATAGAGGGGACGTCAAACACTGCGTAAATTCCAGAGATCCTGTCAAACGTCGTTTTACTGAAATCTGAACAAGGAGTGGCAAGTACTTCCCACATCTAAGTGCTTCTTCAATGTTTACCATAAAGAACGTGGTAACTGGGAAAGAAAAAAAGTGTGAAATTCCTTTCCAGTTTTCGGTAATTTGTCTATTACGCGTAGGGTGCTAGAGGTTGTCATACTGAAGGAATAAAATAACAACTCGTTGCCAGTTTCTTCACACTGCGTCGTTAAAAATGTGTCGTTCACAAACTGTAGTTAAGATCTGTTGTTGGAGAATTTGCAAACACGCCTTCATAAGCGGACATGGGCACCCTTATGGAGGCGCCCCTTCTCGGGGGAGTACTCACCCTCACTTTCACGAAGTGACACCAGAGTCAGGTGTGGAATGTTGTCGGTAAGTCTAAGTGAGAGGGTGAGGGAGTGCGCGCGTCTTTAGGTGAGTGCGAGGAAGTGCGTCTTCGACTGTCATTCTAACCTTTATAAAACATCACAATCTGTGATGTTTGAATACAGTTTGTTCGTTTGTTTAAGTGAGCAAAATTAGAATATAGGAATTCAAGCTGCTCTGTGTTACATGTGCTACCTTCTAACATTAACGGCAGTTTCGCAGTTTCGCCCGAAAGGCGAAGTATCGATTGCGATAGCCAACTATTGGGCAGCTCTACGAAGTAAGGATAGTAGTTTTATCGGCCGTATGAACTTGTAAACACAGACGTACTAAATAAATTAACAAGCATGGTGTCACTAGCGCACAAGCAAATATTAACGCATCTCACTCGATGACTGCGGAAACTTGCTGTCAAAACGCTGTACGGCAGAAATGCGCTTGGAGTGTCCATATGAATGCTATGGCAATAAAACATACGTGCCCCTAGTGCGCTTGCAAGCCCCTGTCAGGCGCACACCGTCTCTCAATGCGCATGGTGCAATAGAGCACTGGGCAAAACAGCCAAAGGCTAATTGCACACTGAAGAAGTCCACACAGGCTCCTTCTTAAGAAAAAACCTTCAACGATGGCCCGGAGACGCGTGAAGTATATGGGTCACTGCGGCAGCCATTCCAGCCCAATATCGTATAGAACAGCAAAGAGCGACGCATCAGGTGTAGTCCACAGACAGGCGTCGTTTGCAGGCGTCACAGCGCCACGCAAATGTGCAGTGCTGGGCAATTCGTTCGCGGTGTTCAGCCGCATGCGGGGCGAAGAAGGGCCGCGGCGTACTCATCTTGCGTGGCATAGACGGCAAGCTCACCCCATTCATGCTGAGACGACCGATTGCCGTATATCTCAAGATCCCGAGGACAATTTTGTCGGCAGCACACCTTCCGCCAATGTGCAGATCACCTGCCTGTCTCCTAAGCGGCGAATTGCGCAACCTTACACAAGCACCCCTAACCGCGAATAGCGCGCGTATTGGCACAGGGTTGATAGCATTGCGTGCTGGGCGTGTTTGCATGGACAAAAGAGAACACGCAACTCCTTAACCTCGCCAACTCGAGCACATGCAAGAACTACCAGAAAGTGGAGACCCTCTAATAATTCGTAGTGCGGTGCAGTGCATTCGCGCCTCAGTGGAAGGAACTGCGGGAAAGGGCTGTTGGTTACCAGCGCTCCGACGACCCATCACCGTAGGCCTTAAAGTCGTAACTTGCACTAGTGTTTTTAAATTATCTTTCTCTTCGCCAGCGCTACCTGGAACACCCTATATAGTGACGTAATGGCGATACATGCAGCAAGCACCGCGATTTGGTTGGCACGTGGACTAAGGTGGAGATATTTACATATTCGCGAACTGTTTATTGGTGTATACAGGGTGTCTTAGCTTGCTTTGGCTAAGGTAAAAATGTTTGTTGCTGGACCAATTGGTTCATAGTTATAGTGGGAGAGAATGCTCTTTTCTCTCTTGTCGTTTCTTCACATCATTTCAGGTCCTGTAATAACTTCACATTAGACAGGTGCGGTAAAGGAGTACGCGAGAAAGTGTGTTGCTGGCCACTGTACTGAGGAAGTAACTATTTCATTCTGTTTAGTTGCATGAGTTTAAACTCAGCTTCGCCATTTATAAAATCATACAATAGGTTCCTCGAGGATGCTGCAGAATCTTCCAGGAGACGCACGATTCCACCGTGTCTAGCCTCACGTATTTTGTGCAAATATGTTTTTCCCGTTAGAAACAAATTCGAGGTCGCATGAAAAATTCCCAGGCCACCACGCTCTATACGATCGCTATAGCATTGTTTGTATATGTGCCCTTGCTCAATGCATCACACTAATGCTGAGAAAGGGACAGGACACTGACGTGTGCGTTTGCTCCGAGTTTTCGTTGCCCATAGCAACAGGCGTGATTACTAATGTTACTTTAGCAACCGGAAAAACCTGATATACTTGTCCTACAACTTTCTGAGTACAAGCCTACAACGGTTATAAACTGCCGTCCGATATTTAGATCGTTGCGAAGTCATGTGCTCGAAGTCACGTGCGAAGTCACGTCAATATATATATATATATATATACTCTGACCAGCGTGCGTCTTGTTTGTTATGGGTACGTGCCGCCAGAAATAGTGGGACACGGGTTAAGAGAGGGCAGACGAAGAATAGGTTCGCCTAGCGATAGCGCAACCTCGGCTGGCGCTCAAGACCGGCGGTGGCGTCCCAATAATCCCTCGCTTCACGGAGAGTTACACCTAACAGAGTGGTGGAGGAGCTGGGTACACGCCGTCGGCCGTACTACGGAGTCGCAACCGCTTGAACTTCGCCCGAGCCGCCATATAGCCGGCCTATCGCCGACAACAGTCATGCCACAGAACGGAGAATGAGACCCGGAGCCAGGGGAAACCGGGCAAAGGTCAACGCCAGCTGCTCCTGCACACCATTACATCGAACCACGCTCGTTCGCGGGAAGAGCGGGAGAAGACGTGGACGAGTCGCTTACGCACTACAATCGAGTGAGTCGATATAACCTCTGGAACTCGGTCACGCAGCTTGACAACGTCGTCCTATTTTTGAGAGAAACCACACTGATGTGGTTAGAGAATCACGAAGAGTCCTTAACAACATGGGAACTCTTTGTTGAGGAAATAAGGAAATCTTTTGGCGACACTGATGCCAAAAAGAAACGCGCGGAGAGAACACTTGCCCAAAGAGCTCAAACTGCAACAGAGACATGCACTACCTATATAGAAGAAGTACTCAAGTTGTGCAAAATCATAAACCTGCGGATGTCTGAGAACGACCGAGTCAGACATCTTATGAAAGGAAGAAGACGTCTACAATTTTCTGATAGGGAGAGGAGACCTCACGTCCATCTCAGATGTGTTGCGTCACTGCCGTACATTTGAGATGTTGAAGACACGTCGGATTGCGCCCAAATTTGAACGACTGGCAAACGGGAGAACTGTAGCCAGCGTCGATACGAGTCCGTCCACCAACCTTGCCTCTACTATCCGGCAAATAGTCCGCGAACAACTGCGCCAACACAATGACCTAGTGTGCAACACAGTTCAACCGCCGCCTACGTACCCAGTGCATCACTCCGTGCCCACAGCACCATGCGCTACTTTACCACCGTCTGTGTGTGTCACGGACGTCGATGCGGCTGGAACGACGTGGCCACATCCGGAGACGTTTCCGTCAGAACAGCGGTACGGTCAACGCTTTCACTCCAGCCGTGATGCACAGAGGCGGACAGCTCCTGTTCTGCGTACTCAGGTGCTCTACCCTGTTCGACGACCTCTGCCAGGCTGAGGGCTTTGAGCGGCATTTCGTCGAGCTTCCTCTGCCCTTGTGCTACGACTGTGGTATCGAGGGCCACATCGCCAGGTATTGCAACGTGGCCCCACAACGCCGCCAGCCGCCGATGTACGACCGATCAACAACATCTGGCCACGCGTTCTCCGTGCGCACACATATCCACGCGCTATGTCCAACGAGAACCTGGGAACACTTCGAAACCGTTCACCGGCCTCCGATCGGAGCTTGACACCAACTTCGGCCCCTCGCGTAAGCCGGTCGCCATCGCCACTGTGCCGCTACCTAATGGTTTCGCCGGAAAACTACTCAGCGCGGCCGTTGGAGGTGAGCCCACTGGACAGTCTTCGATTATGACAGAAATACCTCCCGCAATTTGCATGTTTAAAAATAAGGTTTCTGTACGTGTAGACGGCGTCTCAACAATGGCCTTAGTGGACACTCGAGCGACCGTTTCCGTAATGAGTCACGCAAGCGCCGGTTAGTACGAAAAGTGCTGTTTTCATGGGACCATCCCGAAGTGTTTCGTGGGGTGAGTGGAGAAATATTGTACCCTGTAGGTGTGTGCGGTGCAGTAGTTAGCTTGGGTTGTTAAACGTTTACCGCGCCGTTCGTAGTTTTACCGCATGACGTAATTCTGGGCCTCGATTTTCTGAAGCTGTGGGCTGCCAATGTGGATTGCCACACGGGAGAAATTACTGTAGATTCGAGCCTTCCGGCTGTATTTGTGGAACACCCGCCGTGTTACAAATGTGCCCATTGTGTGCCCGCAGATACCGTCATACCTCCACTGTCTGCAAAATGTGTCCCAGTCGTCTGTTCTACAGCAACCGACAGAACATTTGACGCTGCCGTAGAGCCCGTTCCCCTTAGTTGCCTTAAGAAGAACGTTCTAGTGCCCAATTGTATGCTGTCAGTTATCGACGGATGTACTGTCTTATGGACGATAAATTGCTCCAAATAACCCACAATTCTACCAGAGGGTCTGAAATTTGCGGCTATTTGTGAACATGAAGTGTCAGCATTCGTCATCCTTGCAGAAGGCCCCGATCCCTCGAATGAGTCTCATTCGGTTGCATGTGCCATGGACCCTTTTTGGTGGCTATGATAAATAAATCGCTCAGCACTAACCAACGTCAGGAACTGGCAAATATTCTACGAAAACACTTCCAGGTGTTAGACTTTTCCCATCAAGACGCTCCGCCATCCTTTCCCCCTGCTCGTGTACACCATCGCATTGACACAGGATCTCACCAGCCTCTGCGACAAAAGCCATACCGGGTGTTACCTTCGGAGCGCAAGGTGATCAACGACCACGTGCGTGACATGCTAAAGAAAAACGTTCTCAAAGAATCGAGTACAACGTGGGCAGACCCAGTCATTCAAGTCAAAAAGAAAGATGGCACATGGCGATTTTGCGTTGATTACCGCCGCCTCAACGCCGTTACCAAGAAAGACGTATACCCTTTGCCCACGGATTGATGATGCCATAGATTGCCTTTCTTCGGCCTCATACTTTTCGAGTATAGACTTGGGGTCCGGATACTGGCAGATTCCGATGCACAAAGCAGACAAGGAAAAAAACTGCATTCGTTACACCAGACGGATTTTTCGAATTTAATGTGATGCCGTTCGGACTGTGTAACGTGGCGGCAAATTTTGAGCGATTCATGGACAGCATTCTGCGTGGTTTGAAGTGGAAAGTCAGCATGAGTTATTTGGATGATGTCGTCCTTTTCGCACGCACGTTTAGTGAACAGAACGCTCGCCTCAATCTTGTACTAGAGTGCCTAGGATACCCCAGTAAAGCACGTTGTGGGGCTAGTTGGCTGCGTTGTGGGCTAGCATGTGAAGCAAGGCTTCAAGATACTACAATCTTGTTTAAAAGTAAAGACTCTGTGCCACGTGAATTGTTGGAGGCCAACCAGATTAAGAAGAGAGGGGAAACATCTGTCAGCTCCCCGTCTCTGAATATATACACAAATGAAAGTGTCTTTTTAGATAAGTTTTAGATTGGCCATTCCCTTCATGCATATCTTCAGTGTTCTCACGCGTGCGCATTCATATAATCAGTGTTCCCCCTTTTTTCGTTCCCCCTCTCCCCATGGCTAAATAGTCAAACACCTTTGCCCACAATAAACAGTTGCAAGTAGCGCCGGTCCTGTCGTTGTTCCTTCGTAATGTGCTGTCACTGTTGGCGCTTCATCTTTTGAAAGTGCATAGGAAGCATGCTTGGTACTAAACTCCAAGAAATGTCGCTTTATAGAACGCCAAACACTTGTTCTAGGCGACCTAGTGGACAAAAAGGGCATAATACCTGATCTAGCGAAAATGGCTGCGGTCGAAGCCTTTCAGCAACCTCGCTCAGTAAAACTGCGAAGCTATTTGGGCCTTTGCTCATATCTCCGTCGGTTTAATTCCTGATTTGCTCACATCGTGCATCCACTGACCTGTATGCTTCAGAAAGGCGTTCAATTTGACTGGCCCCAGAATGTGGGTGTGCTTTTCGTGAACTGGAGTTCCCTTTGATGTCCCAGCCAGTTCTCCAACACTTCGACCCGGCGGCTCCAACAGAACTACACACGGATGCTAGTGGTATTGGTGTCGGCGCTGTTCTGATTCAACGCTTCGACACCAAAGAACACAGCGTAGCGTACGCGAGTCGCTCTCTAAGCAAGTCCGAGTGCAATTACACCGTCGCAGAACAAGAATGTCTCGCGGTGATTTTCCCAGTACAGCGCTGTCGGTTTTACCGGTACAGACGCCCGTTGACCATCGTCACAGACCATCACTCGTTGTGCTTGCTCGTCAATATGCGTGATCCATCTGGTAGGCTTGCACGTTGGACTCCCCGTCTACAGCAGTACGACTTCACCGTTTCTCATAAAAGCGGTTGACGGCGCGCCGACGCCGACTGCCTCTCGCGGCTACCGCTTCCCACGACGCACTGTGACGCGGACAACTTTGACCACTACATCGTATCCTTGGAGCCAGCATTTTCTAATCTCAATACCTTTAGGACTGAGCAGCAAAACGAGGACACTTTAAAACTGCTTGCTGCCAAACAGAAATCAACAGCAAATCGTTTTTGCAGACGCGGTGGACTTCTGTGCAAGAACTAATCTACCACTGGCTCACGATATCTCCTGTTGGTCCCGAAAAGTCTGCGCACTTCCATCTTGCGGGCTATGCATCACGACCCAACCTCCGGTCATTTGGGAGCAGCTAGCACGCTTTGCCGTCTTCAAGATCTTACTGGCCTAATGTGCCTCAGACAACGCGGCAGTACGTGCCTAGCTGCAACAAATGTCAACGTCGCAAACGTCCCACAAGTTCTCCTCCTGGTAGACTACATCCTGCGCCACCCCCAAGCACTTCATTCGATCGAGTAAGTCAGCGTCGACCTTCTCGAACTGTTTCCACGGTCCTCTAACGGAAATCGTTTGATCGTAGTGTCCACTGGTCACCTGGCACCCTACTGTGAGACGGCTGCAATACCATCGGCTACTGCAGCCGACATGTGCCTTTTCTTGCTACGCTTTATCATCCTGTGTTCATCATCCTGTGTTATCAAGCCGGTGTTAGTGATCGTGGGTGACAGTTTACTGCAGATGTGGTTGAAGAGATGCTTAGTCTGTGTTCTAGTTTTTCGACACTCTACGCCGTTCCATCGATAAACAATTATTCTTACCGAGCGCACCAACAGAACTCTCACGAACATGCTTTCAATGTACATACGTCTCGACGGATCACAAGAACTGGGACAGCGTTCTACCTTTCATTGCTTATGCATTTAGCACTGCCCAGCACGAGACTACCGGCTACAGCCCCTTCTTTCTCCTTTACGCTCGGCCGCCATGTTATACCATTGATACGATCTTCTCTTTTATGAGCCACGATGATGCCTGCATATCTGAGACCATCTTTCGTGCAAAAGAAGCCCGCCGCCTTGTTTATTTACGCACTCTTGCTTCACAAGATCGCTCGAAGGCACGTTACGACCGCCGACACCAACACGTCACATAAGCTCCCGGTGAATTAGTGTGGCTGTAGACGCCTACCAAAAAACGTGGGTTGTGCGAAATACTACTGGAGCAATATGTTGGACTTTACGTTGTGTTGGAGCGTATAAGCGAAATGGTCGACGCCCTTCGAAGACTGAAGTGACTCATGTTGCCCGCTGTAAGCCCTGCACCACTCGCGATGCTGGTGGATTTGCCCGGTGGGCTTCGTCTACGTGGGGCGATGTGTTACAAGTGTGAGTTTTGTTAGATATGGGTATGTGCCGCCAGCAGTAGTGGGACAAAGGGTAAAACAGGGCGGACGAAGAAGACGTTCGCCTAGCAATAGCGGAACCTCGTCTGGCGCTCAAGACCGTCGGTTGCGTCCTAATAAACCCTTTCTCCATGGAGAGCTACCCGCGACAATATTATATATATAATACAAAGGAACCAGTTTCTTACTGGGAGTCCTTAAACTTCGGGAGAAGAGCGGCATCTTACCCGTAATCTGATCGACGGCGCTTCCACGGGCTGGCTGAAGGTGCAACCCGCCTGACAGTTTCCCGAAGACGGAGGAGGCCTCCAGGTGACCGCCTCCAGGCACTGTCTGTAACATAATGAGTATGAGTGTCAGTGGCTTATAGCGTGGCTCTTAAATGGGCGTTATGAGCGAGAAACAAACAAATTTAGGCGAACCGAAATGTTTTGGCTTCAAGCAGAAAACATTATCCTTAAGGGCGTTCAGCGCAGTTCAGCGAGCTGAAGCTGCAGTTACGATGAGAGAAGCCGTAGTTTTAAGATTATTATTCTGACCACCCGATAATTTCTCGCACGAACATCGAGCAGTTTAGTGTTCTCAGTCACCGTTTTGTTTACTTGCAACAAACATCGGCAGAAAAAAGAAAAGTTGATTTGTCCGTATCAACGGTTCCCTGTTACTGTGTGGGCTATGAAACGAACAAGACACGAGGGAAGTTGCAAAAAATATTTACTGTGACCGATTGGATGACACAGCCGCGTACACGAATTACTTTTTTTTTACACGGCATCGTATCCCACAACATAGTTGAGTTTGCCCTGCCATCCGTAAAGCATAAGTGATGTTATCTTTTTGCGCCCCTGTGGGACGTGCTACCTTTTATATAGCGTCCTTATAACCTCTTCTTTTTGGTCTTTCCTCTTAATTTTCTCGCCTGTTATTTCAAACCGCATATACAACGCGTAGAAGCAAGGTAAACATGACAAAACTGCGGAACACATGTGTAGGGTAAATATGGTTCTCGATCCCCGATGTGAAGCTGCGCTGCAAATCTTTAGAGGACACACAAGATGAAAACACAATCACGCGAACAGCTTAATCCGCCAACAACCAGTTCACATTCAGGAGTCAAGTCGAAAACAAACGAATAAAAAGCAATGCGAAAGGGGGAAATGTGCGAGACATCTATGCGTTTCTTTAAAACCAGAGCTCTCTCCAGATCTTTCGTTTTAGCAACGTAATTTTTTGCCGAGTCATCATCACTATGAAAGCACAATTTACGGCCATTCTTGCAAGTTATCACATTTTTTTGCAAGTGTCCTTTCCAATTTTTCATCAAACTTTCACTTGGACCCTGAAATCGCAAATTTGCTCTTTTGCAAGTCACTTCCCCCTCTCCATAACCACTGGATTCACTCTTGATTCACCCTATAACTGCTTCGTTCTCGTTCATTCAATATATTATCTCGGTTTACTTTCAGCATATTTGATTTCTTGTATTATTCCAGATTTCCAATTTTAATCACCCTTGATTCCCCCTATCAGCACTTGATTCACCTACATTCACTCTTATTTCACTCTCATTTACTATTCGTCATTACCTTTGGTTTGACTGCTATCACCAAACTAAACCCTTTTAATTCACCATTAATTCACGCTTAATTCACCACATTACCCTGTCTGTATGCCCATTATCTCTTCAGTTCACTTGCTTAATCACTCTTCCACCCTTAACTGTGGTTTTGTGCGCATTATCGCCTCTTATCCCAAGAAGATCATTCCCTGTGGACGACGCAGTTTTGAAACTGCCTCCAAACGGAGACCTCACCATGATACATAAAAGCCTTTCGCCTTAATAGCACAACACCACAATCATTCTATCGGCCATACAATACCAAGCAGCACTGAGAAATTTGTCGAGTTATCATTCCGTTCGACGCCGGTCAGCAAAAAAATATAACACTTGCACTTCACTTCTTTGTCCGTACTGCGACAGCCAGCAGGCCCTGATCGCAAAGAACGACCCTTAGTACAGGTGTTTTGATGCTGCTGCTAATGGGGGCCGTAGCCGGCAAAGAGATTCGATAGTTTTATGCAAAATTTACTGGAACCATGTCTGGCTCCAGTGTCTTCAGAAGCTGCAAGTCAGGTAGTCTAGCCATCATGGCAATAACGACAAGGCATAAATTCAGCTAAATTGTGTCCTTGCTTTAAACGACTTTGTGACTATTTTCTTGAAGAAAATATTTCATTATAAGTGCAACACTTTGTAATGCTTACGCTGATCTTGTCTACGCGCAAAAAGTCGGTTTCATCCGTTCACGTAAACTATGGTTCGTCACTTGGAAAGATAAAGCCTTATCAATAGCCCCAATTGAAATTAGAAGTCACAATCATGATTATACTAATCCGTGAACTGCACCCATTGTACCCATAATAACTCAAGATTACTAGTGTCATATGTCCCTTTAGCATTTCCAGCAGAAAACTATACATGATCGACACCCCCTTTTTATACAGCGAAGCAGTTTAGGGCTAGGTTCTCTAGGATCGTGTCCGCCTGTAGAAAAAGCTATCATCAGCATTCGCTTTGGCTCCATGTGCGTGGCGGTTTCCCGCCAGCCGTGGCTTAGCACAGATGTCAGAACGGATGATGGATGGCCCATTGTTATACCCCTCGTAATAATTTCAAACAAAGACGTGAGCGGCCTATATCTACGATAGGAGAACAAGAAATGTTATTCCCTACTATGGCACCCGCTGGGGTGGCTCAGTCAGCTATGGCGTTACGCTGCTGAGCACGAGGTCGCGGGATCGAATCCCGGCCGCGGCGGCCGCATTTCGATGGAGGCAAAATGCAAAAACGCCCGTGTGCTTGCGTTGTAGTGCACGTTCAAGAAGCCCAGGTGGTCGAAATTAACCCAGAGCCCTCCACTACGGTGTGCCTCATAATCAGAACTGGTTTTGGCACGTACCCAAGACAGAAGAAGAAGCCTACGATGGCACAAAGGCGTCAACAGTTGAACATAGCCGTGCAATTGTCCCATAGAACTGCTGAACTATTGACGATCAATTGACTTAATTCAATAAGCACACTGCTCATATTCATGTTCAATGGCCACTGTACTCGAGCGATGCATATAGTGAAACAGGAATGAAAAAAAATACTTGAAAGCTGGAAATACTGATTAAAAAAAGCGATACTTTATGTCTGCCTGAGGCAATTAAATTAAGACACAACAAAAACAGACAAATCTATAAAACACTATAAAAGCCCTTCTTAACCTCTAATTCATGCTCATATATCAAAGTGGGGCGATAGGAGCGCAAGGAACACAATAGGCATTTGCCTAAAATCCGGTCTCTAGTCATGATAGCGTCGTATTGTAATTTGAATATACGAGAAAAAAGTCTGATACGCTCCAGGGATCTTTGAATGCTATCGCGTTCCACTCTTAAAGGTGAAACTTGTGTCCCAATTTTTTTATCGTCCTTCAGCATTGCCCAGTAGCGGTTACAGAGCAAGCACTGGCCGGTTGCGACGCTGCATTGAGACCAGAAATTGCGACAAATATGCACTCCCAGTGCCTCTCACACTGCATAGCGTAAAGGTTGCATGCTGCGATGCATTGATTAAAAATTTTTCAAACACCTCTTTTGCCAAAAGTCTGGTAACCATCTACGCAACACACGTGCATTACATTTATATTCTAAAATATACTAATTTGTTCAGGAACAAACTAATCCTGTCAGTCTGCGCATATGACCATCTCCATAGTGCGTAACTAAACGTGTACTAATAGGGCATTGCTGCTGGGCTACTAATGATGCGTCTACCGTCTATTGACGCGACAATAAATAGTTTGGACAAGCTTAAATTTCAGTTTTACCTGAAGCGGTCCGCTCCACCCAGACAGGTGTATCCCCCCAATTTGCTCATAGCCGCTCAGCGGAAACGTTAGCGGGAACGCTAAAGCGCGAAGGCACAGAACGGAGACCTGCATAGGAACGTAGGGCCAGCGTCTTTGGTCGAACACTACCCACGTTCCTCTACGAAGCCGATCTAGAGGAGCGTGATGGTGCATCTACTTGGGACCGCATTCTGAAACGTTCCACTTCGGCGATAGTTCGCCTTTCGCCTTCAGACGCGCGCTGATTGGCTGGTTGAGCAAAACCGGAAAATAAATCGCGTCATCTAGAAGGTCCGTAGACGTCAATTTGACGTCACCGTGTGATTGGGTGCTCGACATACAGGGTGTTTCAGAGAACACTTTCACAAATGTTAAAAGGTTGCCTGTGGCAGATAGCAAAATTCTAGTTCATGAGAGCTGGTTTACTCGAATAGGCGCACATGCACAAAAAAATTGAATGCATAAGCGACTAATTCACAAAAATTAGCTAATTACATGTTAGCTAATTGCCCTATGGCTCAAATTGCAGTATACAAATTCTAGCCGTGGAGGTCACATGGCCGATCCACTTGGACTGAGTTCTCAGGATGACACCAATGTCGAGATATTAATTCCCGAACTTTGCGGAGAAATGCATCGGCGTTTCACTTACTTTCTTAACAAAACGTCGCTTTATACATTGAAGCACAAAAGTAACTGGAACGCCAATGCATATCTCCTCAAATTACAATCTCCAAAGTGGTGTCATCCAGAGAATTAGTTCCAAATAGATGCACCTTGTGAACTCCAAGGCTAGAATTTGTAAATTGCAATATGGGTCATACGGTAATTATAGTTAAGAACTTAATTACTGAATTTTTGTTAACTCGTCGATTATGCATTTCATTTTTTTTTGTGCAAGTAATGACCGCCTCTTCGAGTAGACCATCTCATGAACTAGAATTGTGCTAGCTGCCACAGACAACGTTTAAAAAGTTTTTGAAAGTGTTCGCTGAAACACCCGGTATATTGAATAAACGAACACGCCTGTATCGTACTGCGGCTGGTACATTCGAAAAACAACGCACACGAGCCACTCTGCACACGCATGGTGCGCTCTCTCGAGTTTTTCGGAGTGTTCAAGTGCGCATGTTAGTAGTGCATGCTGACGTCGCGGGTAAGCATGCGGTTGATTTACTGAACATTACTATCGCCTAGGCGATCTATCGCCGCAGTGGAACGTTTCAGAATATGGCCCTTGGTTTCTTCGTCGTCTCACAGCAAACTGGCAGCGCGTAGCTGGCGCCTGTGGTAGACACACTTGTTTAAATAGCGTAATCAATTCAAGAAGCCACCTGCTTGCGTTACATGTGAGCGGCGCTAAAGCAACGCCCTGATATATATTTCTCGTAATGTGCCTTGTTCCTTTCACACTCCAGCGTAAGGGCCCGTTGAGCACGCTAAACTGATAAAATGATTTATTTTTCTACTGCGAATGACGGCTTAGCTGTTGGCGCTAGTAACAAAAAATGCTAGTGTTTTCTTTCTTCTATTTGCAACGGACTGTGATAATTGTTCATTTACACTACGCCTTATCACACGCAGGGCCCCGTTCGGTGGCCGCGTCGCGCACTATGCTTGCCAAGGCACGTTATTGAGCGGCCGTGCTATGGCTATCTCAGTTGGCGCACTTATGGCACGGGAGTATCCGGACGATCTGTAATGGTCAAAACAGACTTTAAAGAGAAGCTTGCTTACCATCTACCTGCACTGTGCAGATAATTTGACTGCTAATAAGTGCGCAGGTGCACAATGACGTCAATATGCCGTGCTCTCGGAAACTCTTGGAAAGTGGCATAAAAAGACTGATACTGTGTCCATTACGCCGTCGACGCGTGCCTGCAAACACTCCTTCGAATAACCTTCATGCAAGCTAGCGCTTTCAGACCATTGGCTCGCAAGCCCGCCTCGCATAGCAACAATTTTTTTTTAATTTACCTCGGAGAACTGCCAACTGTACTACAAGGTATGAGCTAAGGGACGCATTGATTTAAATATGAGTTAAGGAACGCAGCGCCTCTCCCATCGTACTGTATTGGTTGCTTTCATGCACCGCCGGCGAGTCCCATTGGGCGGCGCTCAATCCGGCAGCGATGTTCGTCCTAACGCCGTTTTCCCCGCACTCACTTGCACGCTGCTACGAGCAAACTTCAGGGCAGGCTGAAGACGCATTATAGTGAGCAGTGTTTCTGTGCATGTTTTTCTTTTTCTCTTTTCCTTTTGCGAAGGGTTTTCTGTGCTCGGAGCGACCACAGCTTGAAACGCGGCGTGCGTCGTATTGCGCGACCGCAAGGCAACGCGGCAAGCGTCGGGTTGTAACACCATCGGTAAGTACGATTCACAATTACGGCGACTAATTTTGCGTTCGACCCGTACAGTGCAGTACTAACCAGCTTTTGGGTTCGTAATTGATTGTCTGGCCCCATGCCTGAAATTTATATTTGATGCATATTTTGCAGCAGCGGCTGTTGACGGTCGATGCCATCTACGGGCATATACGCCGCTTCAGGAGGTTAGGCAGAACTGTCCGACGAAGGTGGATGCCGTTGACCAAAAAGCCGAGTATTTAGGTACTTTTGTTATTACAAGGTCAAACGAATTGCCTGCTATGATTTTACAGCACCTAATTGCTGAATAAAACTTCGAATTGCTCATCATGGTCCACCTATATCTCAGTAGTTCCTTGCAGCACTGAGGAACCTACACGAATTCTTAACCAATCGAAAAAAAAACATTAATTAAAGGATTGCCAAAACCACGATCTGAGTGCCAAAAACTGCCAAAACCACGATCTGATTATGAGGCCCACCGTAGTGGGAGACTCCGGAAATTTGGACCACCTGGGGTTCGTTAACGTGCACCTAAATCTAAGTACACGGGTGTTTTAGCATTTCGCCCCTATCGAAATGCGGCCGCCGTGGCCGGGATTTAACCAATCGGAAAGCAGAATGCACCTCGAGATCTCCACATCCGCACCGTGTCGGGTTCTCAGCGTCTTCTTGATCTCCTGTCGGTACATGCTCCATGTTGGAGTACTTACGAAGAAAGTGTTTTGACACCATAACCATAAGTTTTATATACCTACGTGTGACAGCGGGGCTTCGCTTCACGTGCACGCTTTTCCCGCAGTTCCTTTGTAGCCTGCTTAGCAAGTAGTCGAGACGCACGCCTTCACAACAGACCACCTTCCCAGTGCCATCGCCAGCATTGAAGATGTACAGTCATTTAAGACCGCAGTTGTTGACCACTTCACAGAATAACCTGCGCAGCTATTGGTTTATTCGGTAAGTTTTGTATTTAACATGTACAATAACGTTGCTAACGCTATTGTCATTCCAGGCCTTTGGTATTGTTAAACCTGTTGAACTGCTCTGTTAATCATTGTTCTGTTTCTTCGTTTTTTTCATACATAGCTTTGTTGTTGCTTACATTATTGCGCTTGTCTAATCAGAATGTACCCACCCCCTCTGTAATGCCACTTAGGCCCTGAGGGTATTGCAATAAATAAATAAATAAACCTGCGGCAAAGCGTCTGAACGGCGTCTACTTGGCGTTTGCTCTCTAACGTCATCACGTACCGTGCTAGAGTGACGTAGTAAATTATTTATGCAGTGAAAAAAAAAGCCTTTATAGCTTTCGGCATCTTCAACGCATCACCAGTGCTAATGTTGTGGCGTCTTGTGCTAAGTAGAGATCGAACCAGTTTTAAGGGTCGGCGCCGTGTCTGCAGTCATAGGTGCGTGAAAACAAACAGCCGACCTCACTAATTGCGACAAAACATACCTACGCGTTGACCTCAGCTTGAGACGAGACTTATCGACGACGGATTTTGCCACTTGCTTCTTGCTGACAGGGCGCAGAGCCAGTAACAAGGTGATCCCGGTTAGGGTGGCTGTTACGCTTACCGGCGGTAAATGCCACAATAATTTTAGGTATATAACGTACAGGCCTAAAGGCATCATGCCGCCTATCGCTGTACCGTATCATGTAGCGAGCAAAAGTAAAACTAGTGCAGGCAATAATCAGCCAGTTACGACAAGAACTGCACGCCACTGCCTAAGGATATTGCTTGGGCACGCCTCACACCTTCGACAGTGCTGCTTGGTACTTGCGAGATGGCGTAGAGTTGGCTGGAGGACGCGTTCGTAACTGACATTTCCAGCGCGTCTCTCGTCGTAATGAGCCATTTTGTCTTGTTGTCTCACTGATTCCAGACTGCATGCGGTATGCATATTTGCAAGTATAACGGATGCGTATATACTTTTATCACCCTTTCTTTCGCAAGAGTAGCAGACGTTAGGTGATTGAGCATTCATTATTAGGCAGTTTGATAATTACAAAACTAGCCAATAATCAATTCATTTTATCATGTATACGGTCACATTGAAACGACTGTATTCTAGGATCACGCCGCTGGGGGAAAAGCCTATTCACGTCATCTCAAAAGTGCTTGTAGCAGCGTTCCTGGCTGCGTTGCTCGCTGCTCCTTATCGCCAGAGCCACAAAAACTAACAGCTTACCTTTAAGCTTGAGACTCTAAAACACAACGTGACAAGTTACGGTTATGTTGCAATATGACAAATGATACATAAGTCACAGCCAAGCCGTATAAGCGAGCTTCTCACACCCATCGGGAGCACGGTCTGTTGAACTACTCATAACAAAACATGAAGGAACATCGATAGAAAGTGAAAGTTGATTTAGGATTCCTAGGTATACAAGGAAGCCTTCTTCAACTGCCAGTTTTCCAGTAAACCACTAAGGATTCTTTTTATTTTGATGCGGTAATTTGGGTGGAAAACTATTTTCCCTTGCATGAATCATCCTCTACCTTGCGGGCGTCCACGGAGATGATCTGCCAGATGTCCAGCCTATTCTGCATGTCTAACTGAACAGTTAGTTGACTGTGTATCTCCGTTTCTATTGATATAAAATTGACTCACAGTACCTGTTACCGATGCCGCTCCGATGAATCAGATCCATTTGAGGTCCACGAGAACTTGCTACAGGACCTGCGCTGCCTGGTACAGAGAGAAACCGCGAGACAGCCGGCAGCAGTGCTGGAACGGGACCGCCTTGAGCAAAGTCCACGCGCCACCCCGCAGTGTCTGGCCAGCGAGAACCACGGAAGCCAGCACGCTACCGTTGACGCTGCCTGCTGGGAAGACGGTCGAGGCCTGCGTCGGCTGCTGCGGAACAGCCACGTTGTCTTGGCCGTCCTCTCGGTGCTCCGTCCAGAACGAGAAAGAGCCGTCCGAACGTCTGCGCGCGCAAGCGTGATTCTAGCTCGTGGCCTTGTTGAGCCCCCTCGTGTTCGAGCACGTTCGCGTGGCCACGTGCTGGAACGCGGCCAGCGGCTACTTCCTCTTTTTCGGTTCATCTCTCAATTATGCGTGCAGCGTATTCGCCCAAACATGAATACTGCACCTGATGCAACCTTAATTTTTACAGCGAAACGCTGGTGCCTAACGATATGCACGAAGGCAACCTTTTTGGTAGAAACGCAGCATCTTGTGTGGGCCGATCCCGGAGATTGTCCTGAATAACGCCAAAGAAATTACATAATTTTCAGGTTTCCCTTTTTGTTTCGCACTTTGTGAAGATTTACATTAAATGCATGCGCTGTGGATGTTTTGTTACATGACATGTGTTTGTGCATTGTCATTCTCAAAATTCCGAGGAATTTACTTCTACTCTGCCAACAACCGCGCTCGTCGCTCGCCGGCCGCACTGTCTCTTATCTCCACACGGCTCTGACCTTTTCTATGGGCTGTGCATTCGCCGCTCAGTTTCCGTTGAAGCGATAGACCGCACGTACCTTCGCCCGCTGCGACGTATATGCGCTTGCTGCCAGCGTTTTGACAGTCGTTGTCGGCGGTCATTCAGTGTGATCTATTTATGTTTGCTTGTGCGCGCTCACACCACGCTTGTTGATTCAGTTAGTAATAGTCGGGCCACATTTTCCAACGCACGCTACACATGCAATCCTGCCCGGATCGGTAGTGCAGCGCTACAGGTGTGTCCCTTCGCACGCGCTGCCCACGGGAAGCGCTTCTCATCAACACCACCGTTTCACACGCGCCTTCTCGTGGTCATCGAGTCTCTCTTCATGTCGGTCTACTTACGCCGCAGCACACCTGCTTAATTAATCAGCTTACTACAATTCATATTGCTACCAAAGCCGCTCACCTTACTTCGTATGACATTGCTGTGTTGCTATCGCATTCATTGCTTCGCCCTTAGGGCGAAACTGTGACATTTTGCTATACGACGGCGACGGCGTTACGTCGTCCAAATGGGAGGCTGCCCTAAGCAGCCCTGATCTTAAGCCCAAAACTATGGGCTGTCCCTCGGGCCCGCGACGCAGCAGCGGGGCTCGGCCTTTCTGTAACGACGTGGGAGCGGCGGGCCCGCTACGTGCTGACGCGCGTTCCGAAGGACTTTAATAAAGTTTTACCTACCATACCATGCTCTTTCGTGAGAATCCTGTTAGAGGGCTGGTGTTTAATTAAAATAAAGGGGGAATCGCGAAGGAGGACAAGCGCAGTAACTCCGTAAGATTTTATTTTTCAGGGATGATCCCATTGTTGTTAAGATATTACCAACTGTACGCTTCTTGCGTCTGAACATCGGAAATGTCCCAGGACAGCTATTGGCGTGTCAAGGCCTGCCAAGTCACAGTTGTCCTCTCTCCGCCTCCTTATATCTGAACATCTGTTCTTGCAACTAAACTAAAAAAAATAAAATTATGGGGTTTTACGTGCCAAAACCAGCTCTGATTATGAGGCGCGCCGTAGTGGGGGACTCCGGAAATTTGGACCACCTGGGGTTCTCTATCGTCTACCTAAATCTAAGTACACGGGGTTTTCGCATTTCGCCCCCATCGAAATGCGGCCGCCGTGGCCGGGATTCGATCCCGCGACCTCGTGCTCAGCAGCCCAACACCATAGCCACTGAGCAACCACAGCGGGTTGTTCTTGCAACTGTGCCGCTTCACTGAGACATAGGCAGGAAGAGCGCTTCTCCAAAAACTTCGGAGGCGGACGGAATCTCACCTTTTTGTGGCAGTCAACACACTTCGTGTACTTGGCCACAATTTACTAAACATGAGGCTGTCAGAAACCACCGTTTGGTTAAGATTGTCAACATATCATACCGTATATTCGCACCAAGCGCATTATACCAGTAGCAGAGGAAAAATCTGTGGTGGTAGG